>NW_026284539.1:0-3402 GCF_023373465.1 Oncorhynchus keta
ATGTCACGCCCCTGGTCGAAGTATTTTGTGTTTTTCTTCATGTATTTGTCAGGCCAGGTGTGACATGGGTTTTTGTATGTGGTGTGTAGCTTAGTGGGGTTGTAGCTTAGTGGGGTGTTCTAGGAAAGTCTATGGCTGTCTGAAGTGGTTCTCAATCAGAGGCAGGTGTTTATCGTTGTCTCTGATTAGGAACCATATTTAGGCAGCCATATTCTTTGGTTGTATTGTGGGTGATTGTCCTGATGTCCTTGTTCGGTGTTAGTTTACACAAGTATAGGCTGTCTTCGGTTTTCGTTACGTTTATTGTTTTGTAGAGTTTGTGTTTATTCGTCTTTACGTTTGTTTCAATAAACATGGATAGCAATCGACACGCTGCAGTTTGGTCCGACTCTCCTTCACCCTATGAAAACCGTGACAATTTAGACCATTTACTCAGTACTTTGTTGAAGTGCATTTGGCAGCAATTACAGCCTTGAGTCTGAATGATTGTGGACAACAGGAAAAGGAGCTGTAGTGGAGCAGGTTGAGAGCTTCAAGTTCCTTGGTGTCCACGTCACCAACAAACTAACATGGTCCAAGCACACCAAAACAGGACATGGTCCAAACACACTAAGAGTTGTGAAGAGGGCACAACAAAACCTATTCCCCCTGAAGAGACTGAAAATATTTGCCATTGGTTTTCAGATCCCCAAAAGGTTCTACAGCTGCACCATCAAGAGCATCCAGACTGGTTACATCACTGCCTGACATGGCAACTGCTCGTCCGCCGACCGCAAGGCATTACAGAGGGTAGTGCATACGGCCCAGTACATCACTGGGGCCAAGCTTCCCGCCATCCAGTACCTTTATACCAGACGGTGTCAGAGGAAGGCCCTAAAAATTGTCAAAGGCTTCAGCCACCCGAGTCATAGACTGCTCTCTCTGCTACCGCACGGCAAGTGGTACCGGAGCTCCCAAGTATAGGTCCAAGAGGCGTCTAAACATGGTATAGGTCCAAGAGGCGTCCAATACCTTCCGACGCCGACAGAGATGGCCGCCTCGCTTCGTGTTCCTAGGAAACTATGCAGTGTTTTGTTTTAGTACGTGTTATTTCTTACATTGGTACCCCAGGTAATCTTAGGTTTCATTACATACAGTCGGGAGGAACTACTGAATTTAAGAGCAACGTCAACTCACCATCATTACGACCAGGAATATGACTTTCTTGAAGCGGATCCTGTGTTCTGCCTTCCACCCAGGACAATGGATCAGATCCCAGCTGGCTCCATTTTGTTGCTCCCAGCTTACAGACAGAAACTAAAACAAGAAGCTCCCGCGCTCAGGTCTGTTCAACGCTGGTCCGACCAATCTGATTCCACGCTTCAAGACTGCTTCGATCACGTGGATTGGGATATGTTCCGCATTGCGTCCAACAACAACATTGACGAATACGCTGATTCGGTGAGCGAGTTCATTAGAAAGTGCATTGACGTCCTCCCGGGTGGCGCAGTGGTTAAGGGCGTTGTAGTGCAGCGCCAGCTGTGCCACCAGAGACTCTGGGTTCGCTCCCAGGCTCTGTCGTAACTGGCCTCGACCGGGAGGTCCGTGGGGCGATGCACAATTGGCCTAGCGTCGTCCGGGTTACGGAGGGCTTGGTCGGTAGGGATATCCTTGTCTCATCGCGCACCAGCGACTCCTGAGGCGGGCCGGGCGCAGTGCGCGCAATCCAAGGTTGCCAGGTGTGCACAGTGTTTCCTCCGACACATTGGTGCGGCTGGCTTCCGGGTTGGATGCGCGCTGTGTTAAGAAGCAGTGCGGCTTGGTTGGGTTGTGTATCGGAGGACACATGACTTTCAACCTTCGTCTCTCCCGAGCCTGTACGGGAGTTGTAGCGATGAGATGAGATAGTAGCTACTAACAATTTGATACCACGAAATTGGGGAGAAAAAGGGGTCAATTTCAACAAAAAAAGAAAAGAAAAAGAATGTGCATTGACGATGTCGTGCGCATAGCAATGATTAAAACATTCCCAAACCAGAAACCGTGGATTGGTGGCAGCACTCGCGTGAAACTGAAAGCGCAAACCACTGCTTTTAACCAGAGCAGGGTGACTGGAAACATGACCGAATACAAACAGTGTAGCTATTCCCTCCGCAAGGCAATCAAACAAGCTAAGCGTCAGTATAGAGACAAAGTAGAGTCGCAATTAAACGGCTCATACGCAAGAGGTACAGTGTGGAGAACAAGTATTTGATACACTGCCGATTTTGCAGGTTTTCCTACTTACAAAGCATGTAGAGGTCTGTAATTTTTATCATAGGTACACTTCAACTGTGAGAAACGGAATCTAAAACAAAAATCCAGAAAATCACATTGGTATGATTTTTAAGTAATTAATTATCATTTTATTGCATAGGTATTGTATCACTCACTTCCGTCATCATGAAGTGCTTTGAGAAACTAGTCAAGGACCATATCACCTCCACCCTACCTGACACCCTAGACCCACTCCAATTTGCTTACCGCCCAAATAGGTCCACAGATGACGCAATCGCAACCACACTGCACACTGCCCTAACCAATCTGGACAAGAGGAATACCTATGTGAGAATGCTGTTCATCGACTACAGCTTAGCATTTAACACCATAGTACCCTCCAAACTCGTCATCAAGCTCGAGACCTTGGGTCTCGACCCCGCCCTGTGCACGGGTACTGACTTCCTGACGGGCCGCCCCCAGGTGGTGAGGGTAGGTAACAACATCTCCACCCCGCTGATCCTCAACACTGGGGCCCCACAAGGGTGCGTTCTGGACCCTCTCCTGTACTCCCTGTTCACCCACGACTGTGTGGCCATGCACGCCTCCAACTCAATCATCAAGTTTGCGGACGACACTACAGTGGTAGGCTTGATTACCAACAACGATGAGACGGCCTATAGGGAGGAGATGAGGGCCCTCGGAGTGTGGTGTCAGGAAAATAACCTCACACTCAACAAAACAAAGGAGGGAGCACCCCCCTATCCACATCAACGGAACAGTAGTGGAGAGGGAAGTACATTTTAAGTTCCTCGGGGTACACATCACGGACGAACTGAATTGGTCCACCCACACAGACAGCGTCGTGAAGAAGGCGCAGCTGCGCCTCTTCAACCTCAGGAGGCTTGTCACGAATTTCAAGGAAATTCGGCTTGTCACGAAAAGCACTCACAAACTTCTACAGATGCACAAAAGAGAGCATCTTGTCGGGCTGTATCACCGCCTGGTATGGCAACTGCTTCGCCCACAACCGTAAGGCTCTCCAGATGGTAGTGAGGTCTGCACAACGCATTACCGGGAGCAAACTACCTGCCCTCCAGGACACCTACACCCGATGTCACAGGAAGGCCATAAAGATCATCAAGGACAACAACCACCAGAGCCACT
>NW_026284540.1:0-4371 GCF_023373465.1 Oncorhynchus keta
CTGTCTCCTCAAAAAAAAAATATATTTTATTTATTTGTCACATACATAGGTTAGCAGATGTTAATGCGAGTGTAGCGAAATGCATGTGCTTCTAGTTCCGACCATGCAGTAATATCTAACAAGTAATCTAACAATTTCCCAACAACTACCTTAAACACACAAGTGTAAAGGAATGAATAATAATATGTACATATAAATATATGGATGAGCGATGGCCGACGGCATAGGCAAGATGCAGTAGATGGTATAGAGTACAGTATATATATGAGATGAGGAATGTAGGGTATGTAAACATTATATTAAGTGGCATTGTTTAAAGTGACTAGTGATACATTTACTACATCCAATGTTTTATTATTAAAGTGGTTGGAGTTGAGTCAGTATGTTGGCAGCAGCCACTCAATGTTAGTGATGGCTGTTTAACAGTCTGATGGCCTTGAGATAGAAGCTGTTTTTCAGTCTCTCGGTCCCAGCTTTGATGCACCTGTACTGACCTCGCCTTCTGGATGATAATGGGGTGAACAGGCAGTGGCTTGGGTGGTTGTTGTCCTTGATGATCGTTTAGGTCTTTCTGTGACATCAGGCAGTGTAGATGCCCTGGAAGGCAGGTAGTTTGCCCCGGTGATGCGTTGTGCAGTCCTCACTACCCTCTGGAGAGCCTTACGGTTGAGGCGGAACAGTTGCCGTACCAGGCGGTGATACAGCCCGCAGGTGATACAGCCCGCCAGGATGCTCTCGATTGTGCCCCAGTGTTGAGGATCAGCGGGGTGGAGATGTTGTTTCCTACCCTCACCATCTGGGTGCGGCCGTCAGAAAGTCCAGGACCCAGTTGCACAGTGCGGGGTCGAGACCCAGTGTCTCAAGCTTAATGACAAGTTTGGAAGGTACTATGGTGTAGAATGCTAAGCTGTAGTTGATGAACAGCATTCTTACATGTCCAGATGGGTTAGGGCAGTGTGCAATGTGCAGTGTGATTGCATCGTCTGTGGACCTATTGGGGTGGTAAGCAAATTGGAGTGGGTCTAGGATATAAGGTAGGGTGGAGGTGATATGGTCCTTGACTAGTCTCTCAAACCACTTCATGATGATGGAAGTGAGTGCTACGGGGCGATAGTCATTTAGATCAGTTACTTTAGCTTTCTTGGGAACAGTAACAATGGTGGCCTTCTTGAAGCATGTGGGAACAGCAGACTGGGATAAGGATTGATTGAATATGTCCGTAAACACACCTGCCAGCTGGTTTGCATGCTCTGAGGACGCGGATAGGGATGCCATCTGGGCCGGCAGCCTAGCGAGGGTTAACACATTTAAATGTTTTACTCACGTTGGCTGCAGTGAAGGAGAGTCTACAGGTTTTGGTAGCGGGCCATGTCGGTTGCATTGTATTGTCCTCAAAGCGAGCTAAGAAGTTGTTTAGTTTGTCTGGGAGCAAGACATCATGGTCCACGAAGGGCTGGTTTTAGACTGTAGACCCTGCCACATACCTCTCGTGTCTGAGCCATTGAATTGCGACTACTTTGTCTCTCTACTGACGCTTAGCTTGTTTGATTGTCTTGTGGAGGGAATAGCTACACTGTTTGTATGAGTCCGGGTTTCGGTCGCCTTGCCCAGATTAAAAGCAGTGGTTTGCGCTTTCAGTTTTGTATCACGAATGCTGCCATCAATTCATGGTTTCTGGATATGGGAAGGTTTGGTTACAACATCACCGATGCACTTGCGAATAACCTCGCTCACCTAATCAGGGTATTCATCAATGTTGCTGTCCGACGCAATGCGGAACATATCCCAGTCACGTGATTGAAGTAATCATGAAGCGTGGAATCTGATTGGTCAGACCAGCGTTGAACAGACCTGAGCACCGGTGTTTCCTGTTTTAGTTTCTGTCTGTAGGCTGGGAGCAACAGAATGGAGTCGTGGTCAGATATTCTGAAAGGAGGGCGGGGGGGAGGGCTTTGTTTGCGTCGTGGGAGTTAGAATAACAACGATCCAGGATTTTGCCAGCCCGGGTTGCGCAATCGATATGCTAATACATTTAGGGAGCCTTGTTTTCAGATTAGCCTTGTTAAATTCCCCAGCTACAATAAATGCAGTCTCAGGATATGTGGTTTCCAGTATACATAGAGTCCAATGAAGTTCTTTCAGGGCCGTCGATGTGTCTGCATGGGGGCGATATACACAACTGTGATTATAATCATCTCTGTCTCCTCTCTGACTCCTCTCTGTCTCCTCTCTGTCTCCTCCATGACTCTTGTCTCCTCTCGTCTCGGTCTCATCTCTGTCTCGTCTCAGTCTCGTCTTTGTCTCCTCTCTGACTCCTCTCTGTCTCCTCTCTCTCATCTCAGTCTCCTCTCAGTCACCTCTCTGTCTCCTCCATACCTCCTCCATACCTCCTCCACCTCCTGCCTCCTCTCTGTCTCCTCTCTCTCATCTCAGTCTCCTCCATGTCTCTTGTCTCCTCTCGGTCTCGTCTCATCTTGGTCTCATCTTTGACTCGTCTCTGTCTCCTCTCTGTCTCCTCTCTGTCTCCTCTCTGTCTCCTCTCTCTCATCTCAATCTCCTCTCAGTCACCTCTCTGTCTCCTCTCTGTCTCCTCTCTGTCTCCTCTCTGTCTCCTCTCTGTCCCTCTCAGTCCCCTCTCTGTCCCCTCTCTGTATCCTCTCTGTCCCCTCTCTGTCCCCTCTCATCCCCTCTCTGTCTCCTCTTTCTCCCCTCTCAGTCTCCTCTCTGTCCCCTCTCTGTCCCCTCTCAGTCTCCTCTCTGTCCCCTCTCTGTCCCCTCTCTGTCCCCTCTCTGTCTCCTCTCTGTCTCCTCTTTGTCTCCTCTCAGTCCCCTCTCTGTCCCCTCTCTGTCCCCTCTCAGTCCCCTCTCTGTCTCTCTCTGTCTCCTCTCTGTCTCTTCTCTGTCCCCTCTCTGTCTCCTCTCTCTCATCTCAGTCTCTCTCAGTCACCTCTCTGTCTCCTCCCTTGTCCTCTCTCAGTCTCCTCTCTGTCTCCTCTCTGTCTCCTCTCTGTCTCTTCTCTGTCCCTCTCTGTCTCCTCTCTCTCATCTCAGTCTCCTCTCAGTCACCTCTCTGTCTCCTCTTTGTCCGCTCTCAGTCTCCTCTCTGTCTCCTCTCTGTCCCCTCTCTGTCTCCTCTCTGTCCCCTCTTTGTCCCTCTCTGTCTCCTCTCTGTCTCCTCTCTGTCTCCTCTCTGTCCCATCTCTGTCTTCTCTCTATCTCCTCTC
The DNA here is from genome assembly GCF_023373465.1 of Oncorhynchus keta. Lineage (NCBI taxonomy): Eukaryota > Metazoa > Chordata > Actinopteri > Salmoniformes > Salmonidae > Oncorhynchus > Oncorhynchus keta. The sequence continues at coordinate 3,225 of NW_026284540.1, forward strand.
TGTCTCCTCTCTATCTCTTCTCTGTCTTCTCTCTGTCTCCTCTCTGTCCCCTCTTTGTCCCCTCTCTGTCTCTTCTCTGTCCCCTCTCTGTCCCTCTCTCAGTCTCCTCTCTGTCCCTCTCTGTCCCTCTATGTCTCTTCTCTGTCCCCTCTCATCCCCTCTCTGTCTCCTCTCTCTCTCCCCTCTCAGTCTCTCTCTGTCCCTCTCTGTCCCCTCTCTGTCTCCTCTCTGTCCCCTCTCTGTCTCCTCTCTGTCTCCTCTCTGTCCCCTCTCAGTCTCCTCTCTGTCCCTCTCTGTCTGCTCTCTGTCCCCTCTCAATCTCCTCTCTGTCTCCTCTCTGTCCCCTCTCGGCCCTTCTATGTCCCTCTCTCTGTCCCTCTCTCAGTCTCTTCTCTGTCCCCTCTCATCCCCTCTCTGTCTCCTCTCTGTCCCCTCTCAGTCTCCTCTCTGTCCCCTCTCTGTCCCCTCTCTGTCCCCTCTATGTCTCCTCTCTGTCCCCTCTCAGTCCCCTCTCTGTCCCCTCTATGTCTCCTCTCTGTCCCTCTCTGTCTCTTCTCTGTCTCCTCTCTGTCCCTCTCTGTCCCCTCTATGTCTCCTCTCTGTCTCCTCTCTGTCTCTTCTCTGTCTCTTCTCTGCTCTTCTCTCTGTCTCCTCTCTGTCCCCTCTCTGTCTCCTCTCTGTCTCCTCTCTGTCTCCTCTCTGTCCCCTCTCTGTCTCCTCTCTGTCTCCTCTCTGTCTCTTCTCTGTCTCTTCTCTGTCTTCTCTCTGTCTCCCTCTGTCCCCTCTCTGTCTCCTCTCTGTCTCCTCTCTGTCCCCTCTCTGTCCCCTCTCTGTCTCCTCTCTGTCTCCTCTCTGTCTCTTCTCTGTCTCTTCTCTGTCTTCTCTCTGTCTCCTCTCTGTGCCCTCTCTGTCTCCTCTCTGTCTCCTCTCTGTCTCCTCTCTGTCCCCTCTCTGTCTCCTCTCTGTTTCTCCTCTCTGTCTCTTCTCTGTCTCTTCTCTGTCTGTCCCCTCTCTGTCTCCTCTCTGTCTGTCCCTCTCTGTCTCCTCTCTGTCTGTCTCTTCTCTGTCCCTCTCTGTCTCTCTCTCTGTCTCCTCTCTGTCTCTTCTCTGTCTCTTCTCTGTCTTCTCTCTGTCTCCTCTCTGTCCC
>NW_026284541.1:0-37500 GCF_023373465.1 Oncorhynchus keta
GACCAGGTCAAATATATGGACTGATACAACAATCAGACAGACACTGGAGTGTCCGCTAGAAAAATAACCTAGATCATCCAACATTCAAGAGAGAGAAACAACATTTTCTGACTGGATATTTTGCACCGCTCTGGTGATACTAGCTCTGTCCACATTGTTCCCTTGCTTTGTGTAAATATAATATAAATTGAAATGGGCTATAGCAAATAGGAATGTAGGCAATTTACTCAGAAAGTAAACTATGCACTGCCCCACTGTGTGCTGTGGCATTTTGTTGATCCCTGCCTACAGACAGAAACTAAAGCAAGAAGCTCCCACGCTGAGGTCTGTTCAATGATGGTCCGACCAATCTGATTCCACACTCCAAGACTGCTTCTATCACGTGGACTGGGATATGTTTCGTATTGCGTCAGACAACAACATTGACGAATACGCTGATTCGGTGTGCGAGTTCATTAGAACGTGCGTTGAAGATGTCATTCCCATAGAAACGATTAAAACATTCCCAAACCAGAAACCGTGGATGGATGGCAGCATTCGCGTGAAACTGAAAGCTTTTAATCAGGGCAAGGTGACCGGAAACATGACCGAATACAAACAGTGTAGCTATTCCCTCCGCAAGGCAATCAAATCAAATTTTATTTGTCACATACACATGGTTAGCAGATGTTAATGTGAGTGTAGCGAAATGCTTGTGCTTGTGCTTCTGGTTCCGACAATGCAGTAGCCTAGGGGGCGGCAGCGTAGCCTAGTCGTTAGAGCGTTGGACTAGTAACCGGAAGGTTGCGAGTTCAAACCCCCGAGATGACAAGGTACAAATCTGTCGTTCTGCCCCTGAACAGCCAGTTAACCCACTGTTCCCAGGCCGTCATTGAAAATAAGAATATGTTCTTAACTGACTTGCCTGGTTAAATAAAGGTAAAATACAGGTAAAATACATTTAAAAAATAACCAACAGGTAAAATACATTTAAAAAATAACCAACAAGTAATCTAACTAACAATTCCATTTTGCTACACTCGCGTTAACATCTGCTAACCATTTGTATGTGACAAATCAAATTTGAAGATCACAATTAAAACAAGAATAAAAATAACAAGGCACAACCTCACCACAAATTCAACAACTATACCACTACAATAAAAACAACTGCAATCCTCAATGAATTCACTTAACAACAGAGTCCTAAACTGCACTAGGGGGACTAAGGGATGCAATGAATTTTGTAGGTTATTCCAACAATTTGGAGCAAATAAGCTAAAGGAGGATTTTCCTCAATTGGAAGAGACCAGAGGGACCTCAAGAGTTAACCAATCATGCTTGTGGGTATGGCATCTCATCTAACATTTTATATGTTAGCAACAGAGTTAGGGAAGTTGGAAGCTTGTGCGGTCGGCGTTTGAAAATAAAATGGAATAATTAATTGATCTACAGGACTTTAATGAGGACCGGCCAACCTGTTGATACAGGATGCAGTGGTGAGTATTAAACCTGCCAACAGTGATAAAACAAATGGCGCCATCGTAGACAGCATCCAAAGGTTTAAGAGTTGTACCTGCTGCAATCTGGTAAATGGTGTCACCATAATCAAGAACTGGCAAGTTGACTGTACACTCTGCTTCCTGCTATTTAGGGAGAGGCGATATCTAGTTCAAAACAACAACCCCACTTTAAATCTTAACTTTTTGACTAGCTGGAATCCCTCGAGCAGTCTAAGTGTCAAATAATTGCCCTAATTGCTCCTTTAATTCGCTCTGGGTAAGAACGTCTGCTAAATGGCTCAAATGTAAATGCATGCAATAAGGGTCAACTTTGAGCACCTATATATTCTGAATGTTTTGGCAACCAGGTCCAAATGGTAACTTCTGACCACATCTCCAATAGGCAAACATGTATGGAAGTTGTTTGAATCAAAAGAGATGCTGTCAAAAAAGTGATGGATTTACCCGAAGTTAAAAGTTAGTTGTGCGTTTCTTACAGCTATGAAAATCAGTAGCATCACGTGGTCCATGGGAAATTAACTCAAACAATTAGCTATTTAGTCGAGGAACATTTATTAAAAACATTTGTGATAACAAGCTAGCTTCTAGGGCTAGCAGCTAAAGTTAGCCAGCTAGCTAAAAGCAACATTGATAGCTACATTAACTTCTTAAATTATTACTTATCTCTGACTAAATAAATGAAGTACGTTTATTACTTACCATATATATTGATTATCTAGCTAAAGTAGTTACTTCAGTCTTTGAACACCTCTTCCAAAACGTTTCCTAGATGTGTTTCACAAGTTGAAAGCGGGTGCACCAAAGACAGTACCGTATGAAGACAGGCTATAACTCCATTCACACGTGTAGGCGATGTCATGGCGACGTTGGCTAGATAAGCTCATGCGCAGAAACTAGTCGTCTGATCTAATGGTCGTCTCGCGCCGAACTGCGCATGTGCAGGCCGTCAATTCAAAATAATTTCACTGTCAGTTTGTCACTTTCACATGTTCAACTATTTAAGACATTGTCTCGAATCTAGGTTATGCCTTTAGATTTCGCAAAAATTAACTACTAAGGAAGTATTTTTCACTTTTCTCAGTGACTTCTCAAACCCCAAACTCCGACCTTGTCTGTTTCGCAAGCGTTCCCGGAAGTCTCGGGATGTTGCGCCTCTGAATTTAGAAACTCTTTGGTGAACGCTGCGAAACCAACAGGAAGTAGAACGTTGCGTTCTGGTGTCAAAGTTGAAAGTTGACGCAAAGGCACCCAAATGTGCAGCAATTCTGATTTTTGTTTTAGCTTATACATAACGCATTTTTTTATGATCAAATTGTCCAGATTTGTTGAAAAGCCTTCATAAACAATCGAACTGTATCTCATGGTGTAAGCTGTTTCTTTATTTCTGTATGACACTGACAGTGTGTTTGTTGCATTCTTTCTGTGCATTTTTACCTCAACTGCCTACATTCATGATATATTGTGGGTATATTGTAAGAATGCTACACAAAACTGTGAATATTGCGTAGCCATCATGTCTAAGAATTGTCCTGATGGTGCTTGTTTACTATTCACACAGCTGAAATAGCCTAGATAACTGTTATCTTTGTCGTGGTGTTCATTAAGAATCAGCTGTCAGAGCAGTTTACCGATCACTACCTGAACACAGCCAATCTGTAAATAGCACACTCAACTACCTCACCCCCATATTATTACTTACCCTCTTGCACCCTAGTATCTCTACTTGCACATCATCATCTGCACATCCATCACTCTAGTGTTAATGCTCAATTGTAATTATTTCGCCTCTATGGCCTATTTATTGCCTTACCTCCCTACTTTTCTACATTTGCACACACTGTACATATATTTTTTCTATTGTGTTATTGACTGTACGTTTGTTTATTCCATGTGTAACTCTGTGTTGTTTGTTTTTGTCGCACTGCTTTGCTTTATCTCGGCCAGGTCGCAGTTGTCAATGAGAACTTGTTCTCAACTGGCCTACCTGGTGAAATAAATAAAAAATTAAGCATCGACTATAAAACATTGAATCATTTTCCTTTGCTCCCCTACAGGTTCTGAAAGTAATCTGAACGTTATGTCAGCTCTCTACAAGGACAGGTTGCAGCTATTGTTCACCCTTTTTAATTACTTTTTTGTATTTTGCTGTTTAAATAAATAACATTATAACCTGTGTGTGTGTGTGTTTAGGACTCCATGATGTGAGGGGTCTTTATATATTTAGGGGTTGTCCTATCCCCACTATGTGAGGGGTCTTTAATATTTAGGAGTTGTCCTATCCCCACTATGTGAGGGGTCTTTAATATTTAGGAGTTGTCCTATCCCCACTATGTGAGGGGTCTTTAATATATATAAAGGGGTTGTCCTATCCCCACTATGTGAGGGGTCTTTAAATATATTTAGGGGTTGTCCTATCCCCACTATGTGAGGGGTCTTTAATATATTTAGGGGTTGTCCTAACCACACTATACTGTAAAATAAATGCCTACTACCCTCCAGACTTCCAGTATTTAGTAACTTAGTTGTTAAATAATTGACTTAGTGCTTACAGTTAGTTTTATACACTATGGTAACAGCCATTTGATTTATACAGGATATGGTAAAAACATTTGAATGAAGAGAGAGACAGGGCTCCAACATCATAACATTTTAATTCATTTTTTTTATTTCACCTTTATTTAACTAGGTTGGCTAGTTGAGAACAAGTTCTCATTTACAACTGCGACCTGGCCAAAATAAAGCAAAGCAGTTTGACACATACAGTACAACAACACAGAGTTACACATGGAATAGACAAACGTACAGTCAATAATACAGCATGTGCAAAGAGAGGAAAGGCAATAAATAGGCCATGGTGGCAAAGTAATTACAACATAGAAATTAAAGACTGGAATGATAGGATGTGCAGAAGATGAATGTGCAAGTTGAGATACTGGGGTGCAAAGGAGGAAGATAAATAAATACAGTCTGGTGATGAGGTAGATTGGATGGGCTATTTACAGATGAGCTATGTACAGGTGCAGTGATCTGTGAGATGCTCTAACAGCTGGTGCTTAAAGCTAGTAAGGGAGGTAAGAGTTTCCAGCTTCATAGATTTTTGCAGTTCGTTCCAGTCATTGGCAGCAGAGAACTGGAAGGAGAGGCGGCCAAAGGAAGAATTGGCTTTGGGGGTGACCAGTGAGGTATACCTGCTGGAGCGCGTGCTACGGGTGGGTGCTACTATGGTGAACAGTGAGCTGAGATAAGGCGGGGTTTTACCTAGCAGAGACTTGTAGATGACCTGGAGCCAGTGGGTTTGGCGACGAGTATGAAGCGAGGGCCAGCTAACGAGATCATATCACGGGAGCTATTCGATGCTAATGCAGGACACCACAGGATGTTTTTGTGCTGGTCAAGGGCAGACAGGTCTGGAGTGAACCAAGGGCTATATCTATTCCTAGTTCTACATTTTTTGAATGGAGCATGCTTATTTAAGACGGTGAGGAAGGCACTTTTAAAGAACAACCAGGCATCCTCTACTGACGGGATGAGGTCCATGTCATTCCAGGATACCCCGGCCAGTCAATTAGAAAGGCCTGTTCGCAGAACTGTTTTAGGGAGCGTTTGACAGTGATGAAGTTTGACCGCAGACCTATTGCAGATGCAGGCAATGAGGCAGTGAACGCTGAGATCTTGGTTGAAAACAGCAGAGGTGTATTTGGAGGGCGAGTTAGTTAGGATGATATCTATGAGGGTGCCCGTGTTTATGGATTTGGGGTTGTACCTGGTAGATTCATTGATAATTTGTGTGAGATTGAGGGCATCAAGCTTAGATTGTAGGATGGCCGGGGTGTTAAACATGTCACAATTTGGGTCACCTAACAGCACAAGCTCAGAAGATAGATGTGGGGCAATCAATTCACATATGGTGTCCAGGGCACAGCTGGTGGCAGAGGGTGGTCTATAGCAAGCGGCAACGGTAAGAGACTTGTTTCTGGAAAGGTCATTTTTAGAAGTAGAAGCTTGAATTGTTTGGTACAAATCTGGATAGTAAGACAGAACTCTGCAGGCTATCTCTGCAGTAGATTGCAACACCGCCCCCTTTGGCAGTTCTTTCTTGGCGGAAAATGTTAGAGTTAGGGATGGAAATTTCAGGGTTTTGTGGTTTTCCTAAGCCAGGATTCAGACACGGCTAAGACATCCGGGTTGGCAGAGTGTGCTAAAGCAGTGAGTAAAACACATTTAGGGAGTAGGCTTCTAATGTTAACATGCATGAAACAAAGGTTTTTACGGTTACAGAAGTCAACAAATGAGAGCACCTGGGGAATTGGAGTGGAGCGAGGCACTGCAGGGCCTGGATTAACCTCTACATCACCAGAGGAAATCAAATTAAATCAAATGTATTTATATAGCCCTTCATACATCAGCTGATATCTCAAAGTGCTGTACAGAAACCCAGCCTGAACAGAAACCCAAAGTGCTGTACAGAAACCCCCAAACAGCAAGCAATGCAGGTGTAGAAGCACAGTGGCTAGGAAAAACTCCCTAGAAAGGCCAAAACCTAGGAAAAAACCTAGAGAAGAACCAGGCTATGAGGGGTGGCCAGTCCTCTTCTGGTTGTACAGGGTGGAGATTATAACAGAACATGGCCAAGATGTTCAAATGTTCATAAATGACCAGCATGGTCAAATAAAAATAATCACAGGCAGAACAGTTGAAACTGGAGCAGCAGCACGGCCAGGTGGACTGGGGACAGCAAGGAGTCATCATGCCAGGTAGTCCTGAGGCATGGTCCTAAGGCTCAGGTCCTCCGAGAGAGAGAAAGAAAGAGGAGGATTAGAGAGATCATTCTTAAATTCACACAGGACACTGGATAAAACAGGAGAAGTACTCCAGATATAACAAACTGACCCTAGCCCCCCGACACATAAACTACTGCAACATAAATACTGGAGGCTGAGACAGGAGGGGTCAGGAGACACTGTGGCCCCATCCAATGATACCCCCGGACAGTGTCAAACAGGAAGGATATAACCCCACCCACTTTGCCAAAGCACAGCCCCCACACCACTAGAGGGATGTCTTCAACCACCAACTTACCATCCTGAAACAAGGCCAAGTATAGCCCAAAGATCTCCGCCACGGCACAACCCAAGGGGGGACGCCAACCCAGACAGGAAGATCACATCAGTGACTCAAACCACTCAAGTGACGCATCCCTCCTAGGCATGGCATGAAACAGCACCAGTAAGCCAGTGACTCAGCCCCTGTAATAGGGTTAGAGGCAGAGAATCCCTGTGGAAAGAGGGGAACCGGCCAGGCAGAGACAGCAAGGGCGGTTCGTTGCTCCAGAGCCTTTCCGTTCACCTTCACACTCCTGGGCCAGACTACACTCAATCATATGACCCACTGAAGAGATTAGTCTTCAGTAAACACTTAAAGGTTGAGCCCGAGTTTGCGTCTCTCACATGGGTAGGCAGACCATTCCATAAAAATGGAGCTCTATAGGAGAAAGCCCTGCCTCCTGCTGTTTGCTTAGAAATTCTATGGACAATTAGGAGGCCTGCGTCTTGTGACCGTAGCGTACGTGTAGGTATGTACGGCAGGACCAAATCAGAGAGATAGGTAGGAGCAAGCCCATTTAATGCTTTGTAGGTTAGCAGTAAAACCTTGAAATCAGCCCTTGCCTTGACAGGAAGCCAGTGTAGGGAGGCTATGACTGGAGTAATATGATTTTTTAAAATTGGTACTCGTCAGGATTCTAGCAGCCGTATTTAGCACTAACTGAAGTTTATTTCGTGCTTTATCCGGGTAGCCGGAAAGTAGAGCATTGCAGTAGTCTAACCTAGAAGTAACAAAAGCACGGATTAAATTTTCTGCATAATTTTTGGACAGAAAGTTTCTGATTTTTGCAATGTTACGTAGATGGAAAAAAGCTGTCCTTGAAACAGTCTTGATATGTTCGTCAAAAGAGAGATCAGGGTCCAGAGTAACGCCGAGGTCCTTCACAGTTTTATTTGAGACGACTGTACAACCATTAAGATTAATTGTCAGATTCAACAGAATATCTTTTTGTTTCTTGGGACCTAGAACAAGCATCTCTGTTTTGTCCGAGTTTAAAAGTAGAAAGATTGCAGCCATCCACTTCCTTATGTCTGAAACACAGGCTTCTAGCGAGGGCAATTTTGGGGCTTCACCATGTTTCATTGAAATGTACAGCTGTGTGTCATCCGCATAGCAGTGAAAGTTAACATTATGTTTTCAAATGACATCCCCAAGAGGTAAAATATATAGTGAAAACAATAGTGGTCCTAAAACAGAACCTTGAGGAACACTGAAATTTACAGTTGATTTGTCAGAGGACAAACCATTCACAGAGACAAACAAAGGAGAAGTAGGATAAGGGTACGGCTAAAGACTATAAGAACTGGCCGTCTCGCACGTTCGGTACAGAGAGTAAAAGGAGCAGGTTTCTGGGCACGATAGCATAGCTTCTAGGCATAGTGTACAGACAAATGTAAGGTAGGAAGTGAGTACATTGGAGGTAAACCTAGGCATTGAGTAATGGAGAGAGAGATATAGTCTCTAGAGATGTTTAAACCAGGTGATGTCATCGCATATGTAGGAGGTGGAACAACATTGTTGGTTAAGGCATATTGAGCAGGACTAGAGGCTCTACAGTGAAATAAGACAGTAATCACTAACCAGGACAGTAATGGACAAGGCATATTGATATTAGAGAGAGGTATGCGTAGCCAAGTGATTGTGTGTCCAGTGAGTGGTTGGGCTGGCTGGGGACACGGCGATTCAAACAGTTAGCAGGCCGGGGCTAGCAAGCTAGCATAAGGGCCATAGAGGGACGACGCGATGGGGGAAAGTCTGTTTTTGCCTCCTCGTGTGGTGAAGTCGATAGACCAGTTGTGGAATTAATAGGGTTCCAAGTAGCAGAGGGGTCCAAGTCCAATTGGCAAAATGGGTATAGTGGTCCAAGAAACTGGCCGGTGGATCAGCTAACAGTCCAATATGCTACAGATAGCTAGCAGGCTGCGGTTAGCAGAATGGGCCTTCAGGGGACGTTGTGCCTGAGGGGCCTGTTGGGATCCTCGGGCAGATTATGTCGGTATTCCAGTCATGAAGGATCGGCGGGGTTCCGTGGCCCGTACCGGCAGTAGAAGGGGTTTGGATATTGTAGCCGAGGAGTGGGCTTCAGGAGTAGCCCAGGAGCTCTAGCCGAGAGATGGGTCTAGCATGGGCTAGCCCCAGGCTAGTTGGTGCGTGCTCCTGCACGGAAACGTTAGCCAGGAGTAGTCAACCCGGGTTGCGGTTAGCTAGCTGCCATGATCCAGATGAAAGGGTTCAGAGTTTGCGGTAGGAATCCGGGGATATGGAGAGAAAAATTGGTCCGGTATGCTCAGGTTTGAAATGCGTTGTACAAACTGGCGAGAGCTTTCCAAGCTAAAGCTAACTGATAGCTGGTGGCTAGTTAGCTTCAGTTGAGGTATTCCAGTTCGGAGGTAAATAGAAATACTTTAGAAAAAAAACAGATCCACACCACATTGGGTGAAGCGGGTTGCAGGAGAGTAGTTGAAGTTTAGGTTGAAGTTGAGGTTTAGGAAAAAAATATTAAAAAGAATGAGAAGAAAAATATATTTTTTAAGATATATACTGTCAGGACCCGGTTACGAACCCGGGTCTCCGGAGTGAGAAACAGTCACTTAACCAACTGAGCCACGAATAGTTGGCAGAACCCAGAAGATGAGGCAGACACAGCAGTACTTGAGACGGTGTATTTAATGAAGTAAAAAGTGAAGTTCTTCAGGAAAACATGTAACTCCACAACCTCAAAAGGAATTCCACAAGAACAAAGGTAATCCTCCAAGACAAAAAGGTAAATCCACAAGGTGGAAGGTATAGCACAAAAAGCCAAAAAAAATACTCAAAAACAAACAAGAACAAAAAAAACAGAATTTCACCAGGATCAACAAGAGTTCACAGAGTACTAGGGCTGGGTGCTAACATACAAACACAGAGCAAAGGACTGAGGAAAACAAAGGGTTTAAATACAATCAGGGGAAACGAGGCACAGGTGCAAATAATAATGGGGATCAAGGGAAAACAAAAGGTCAAAAGGCACAATGGGGGCATCTAGTGACCAAAAACCGGAACAACCCTGGCCAAATCCTGACACAATCCTAACCCTTTATTCCCCAGTCCTAACTGTTTATCCCCCAGTCCTAACTGTTTATCCCCCAGTTCTAACTGTTTATCCCCCAGTCCTAACTGTTTATCCTCCAGTCCTAACTGTTTATCCCCCAGTCCTAACTGTTTATCCCCCAGTCCTAACTGTTTATCCCCCAGTCCTAACTGTTTATCCCCCAGTCCTAACTGTTTATCCCCCAGTCCTAACTGTTTATCCCCAATCCTAACTGTTTATCCCCCAGTCCTAACTGTTTATCCCCAATCCTAACGGTTTATCCCCCAGTCCTAACTGTTTATCCCCCAGTCCTAACTGTTTATCCCCCAGTCCTAACTGTTTATCCCCAATCCTAACTGTTTATCCCCCAGTCCTAACTGTTTATCCCCAATCCTAACGGTTTATTCCCCAATCCTAACCCTTTATTCCCCAATCCTAACCCTTTATTCCCCAATCCTAACTGTTTATCCCCAATCCTAACTGTTTATCCCCCAGTCCTAACTGTTTATCCCCAGTCCTAACTGTTTATCCCAAGTCCTAACTGTTTATCCCCCAGTCCTAACTGTTTATCCCCCAGTCCTAACTGTTTATCCCCAGTCCTTACCCTTTATTCCCCAGTCCTAACTGTTTATCCCCCAGTCCTAACTGTTTATCCCCCAGTCCTAACTGTTTATCCCCCAATCCTAACTGTTTATCCCCAGTCCTAACTGTTTATCCCCAATCCTAACTGTTTATCCCCCAGTCCTAACTGTTTATCCCCAGTCCTAACTGTTTATCCCCCAATCCTAACTGTTTATCCCCAGTCCTAAATGTTTATCCCCCAGTCCTAACTGTTTAACCCCAATCCCAACTGTTTATCCCCAATCCTAAATGTCTATCCCCAATCTTAACCCTTTATTCCCCAATCCTAAATGTTTATCCCCAATCCTTAACCCTTTATCCCCCAATCCTAAATGTGTATCCCCCAATCCTAACCCTTTATTCCCCAAATCCTAAATGTATATTCCCCAATCCTAACCCTAGTCCTTTTCCTTCCTCTGCTTCGGGAATTCCAGTGATGAGGTGTGGTTCCAGGTTACTCAGGCTGTCAGGAGAGAGAGAGATAGTGGTGAGGTGTGGAGTGCCCGTTTAACCCCCCCCCATCCTTTGTACCAACTCAGACTGGAGAATTCTCCAACCCCCCTACTTTGTACCAACTCAGACTGGAGAAATCTCCAACCCCCCGTACTTTGTACCAACTCAGACTGGAAAAATCTCCAACCCCCCTACTTTGTACCAACTCAGACTGTGGGGGTGCATAATTTCCCTGGTTACATGGTCTTTTCTCTTCAATGGAATTACGTATTTACTACTTGGTTATTATAACTGTACATAGCCTTGATGTACATACTGTACACCTAGTAATCTGATAAGAGAAGGTACTCTCTGTGGTGCTAAAACGGATCCATAGCTCCAGATGACAAGAATTAGAACAGTCTCTTTTCATTCTGCACCAAAGGGCAGGCAGGCAACCTCTTTCTTCAGGGGTGCAGGTAGCCTAGTGGTTAGAGCGTTGGACTAGTAACCGAAAAGGTTGCAAGATCGAATCCCTGAGCTGAGAAGGTTCAAATCTGTCGTTCTGCCTCTGAACAAGGCAGTTCACCCACTGTTCCTAGGCCATCATTGAAAATAATTAGTTCTTAGCTGACTTGCTAAGTTAAATAAAAGGAAAAAATCTATTTAAACTCAACCCTCTACGTTCTTAGGTCAACTCAAAAGGTCTAACATGCTGACAAGACCGGACACGTCGCGCGCCGCAAAATAAATGTAGAAATCGAATGTTATTCAATTATTGCACTGCTCGCGCTCGCCAACAAGGGTCTGCGAACACAATTATTACACTGCTCGCGCTCGCCAACAAGGGTCTGCGAACACAATTATTACACTGCTCGCGCTCGCCAACAAGGGTCTGCGAACACAATTATTACACTGCTCGCGCTCGCCAACAAGGGTCTGCGAACACAATTATTACACTGCTCGCGCTCGCCAACAAGGGTCTGCGAACACAATTATTACACTGCTCGCGCTCGCCAACAAGGGTCTGCGAACACAATTATTACACTGCTCGCGCTCGCCAACAAGGGTCTGCGAACACAATTATTACACTGCTCGCGCTCGCCAACAAGGGTCTGCGAACACAATTATTACACTGCTCGCGCTCGCCAACAAGGGTCTGCGAACACAATTATTACACTGCTCGCGCTCGCCAACAAGGGTCTGCGAACACAATTATTACACTGCTCGCGCTCGCCAACAAGGGTCTGCGAACACAATTATTACACTGCTCGCGCTCGCCAACAAGGGTCTGCGAACACAATTATTGCACTGCTCGAGCTCGCCAACAAGGGTCTGCGAACACAATTATTACACTGCTCGCGCTCGCCAACAAGGGTCTGCGAACACAAGGGCTAAAATAGAACTCCTATTTCTGACGCAGATCGCGCTACAAGTCCTGTCTCTCCCCATTGGTTTATAGAAGCAGGTACCCACGTGCCATCTCCTCATTGGTTATACCCACGTGGGTGATTGAAAGACAAACTGTTTTGCTGGTTGTCCGGGTAATACTATGAAAGTGTAGATGCGATCACCATATAAGGTCAAAGATGAAAAAGCCTGGAAGGAGGAGAGATGACTAGAAACAATTTGGTTGGTCGTTTTATGTGTGGATTAATTGTCGGAGTAGAGGACCTTGTGCATTTCAGGTAAAATAACAACTCAATGTTTATATCCCAGGACAAATTAGCTGGCAACAGCAAGCTAGCTAAATAGGACAAATTAGCTAGCAAGTGCAAGCTAACTAGCTATACATGTTTAATGCTTTTCGACCTGTCCCCAAATGAATGTCATTGGTTCAGAGTTTGTTTTGATATTTTAACCGGCGTGTCGTGATCGCATTTGGTGTAGGGGGACAAAATACATTTTTGCACGATAGCGCACGCTCGCAACCGGTTTGGGTTCCGTGTAACCCTCATTTAACTAGTTCTAGCGCAGCAACTTTAAAAGGGCTCAGACACGCTAATATAATTTGCTGGCTGAGTACTTCGTGAACGAAATTTGTGAATAGTGCGAGCACCGATTTGACATGTAGAATCGTGTGAAAAATGTACTGAACGATCGGCAGACGAACACTAGATCGTGATGTTTGCAAGCCCTACACCTTGTTTAGCTATAATAGATCAAAACTCACTTAACCAAATCAAAGTTCTTCACATGTGTAGAATGTGTCATCAATACGCCATGAGACAGCAAGAAAAATACTGTATGTACTTGTAGTTTGTAAACATGCTTGTCAATCAGTGGAGGCTGCTGAGGGATGGCTCGTGTTGTCATTATACATCAATGTGAATAAACAGAATACATCAGCAATTAACCGTTTGAAGATATGAACTCAAGAATGTTCAGTCTAACTTCCCTTTCTGTGCTTTATTCAGGTTAAAATTACGTTAGACATTTTAATATTCAGTTGCATTACCTTTCCACTTAAACGGAGAACAAGCAAATTATATATATATTTTTTTACAGTAGTGTAAGTGATATATTGTACAAAAAAAACATTTAGATTTTCTTATGTACTCATTCCTTGTTGAAGTTTAATCTTTCCCCATGGTTATAATACATCACCTTGCTCCAATCATGGGATCAAAACTCTTTCTACAGTGATCTGGACATTCAGCAACTGACACTGTTCAAAGAAATGCACCTTTTATGAATTGATAATAATTTATTTGATGAATTTGCTATGACTGTCTATTGTGTTGGTTAATTTCTTTACAATCAAATGAGGGAAACTTATCACAAGTCAGAGTTATACTTAAACTAAATCTTTATTCACTTATTAATAAGGGAGCAGGTCAATACAACACACAAATATAAAGTGAATCGATTGAGTGCTCTATGATAACGATGGCTGGTCGACTAATCACCCCCAGATGATTTGTTGAGAGCCCGAGACAAAGGTACAAAGGTCTTTTACAGCCCCTTTCAGTCTACATGACAAACAACAAATGTATGGATTGGGTCACAAGGTTAAGATTAGTATGAATGATACTGTCTGCTGTGAATAACAAGTATCTGCTGTAAAAACAGTAGAGACCAGGGTCTGGCCCTGGGGTCATCTCTCCCTGGTACCAGAAAGAACAGAAACATTAAGTCATGCTATGGAATGCGGTCTCTTTAGGTTATATCACCCAAAAGACATCGGAAATCTCCTGTCAGTGTTAAATCTCCCAGAGGCCCACTTTCAGTTCACACAGACACAATAGTTATAAGAACCCTCTATTCTGTTGCATAAAACAGCCATTTGATGCAATAAAAGTAGTATAACATAATCTTGTAATTTCTCTCACAGTATTCATACAGTGTTGGGGCATGTTATCCCCCTGTCTGCATGCTACCGTCTATCTGTCTGTCTGCCTGCCTGCCTACATGCTGCCATCGGACTGAACCGTAAACATAATGACCGCTGGCCGGGGCTGCTGTCGCACGTCAGTCACTCTATTGCAGGTAGACTCCGTTTTGTTCAAGAAAACAAAAACAAAGTCAATCTTTATGGGAAGCTCAGACTTCCTACCCACTCACTCTCACTAAGTGCTGGTTTCCCAGACCTGGTAGGGAGGGCATCCACTCATCATTCATCCCTGGTCACCAGTGGCATGGAAAGGGGGTTCTTTAACAAGCATTATACATTAACCTCTACCAAACTAAACAAACATGTTTGATTAAATGCAGAAAGTGGATGTTTCACCCCCTGTCCTGCTTTTCCAGCGAACTGGTGTGGGACTATCCTCCGTAGCCTGCCGTGGGCCAGAGGGGACGATTCAGACAAAATAATACAACCATCCATGTGAAAAGGGAGGGGCATAGGAAGGCAGCAGAGTGCTAGGCCGTGGCCTCGATGGTGCATTCTTTAGCCAGGTGACCAGACTTTCCGCAGTTGTAGCAGTTGACTTCGCTGGCCTTGCTGCACTGGACGGCAACATGGCCGATCTCACCACACCTGGTGGGAGACAGAGAGGAGAGAGATTTATAAAGCTGTTCATGGCTGCTCCAACTCAAACATATCACAGGGAAGCAGCTTAACGATACACTGGCCAGTATACCATGTAAAAAAAAATATATGTGCTCACAGCCCTTCTAGATGTGTCCTAGTAATGGTGTGCATCTTCGTTAACTCACCTGTAACACTTGACCTTGTCACAGCCCTTCTGGATGTGTCCAAAGCCTCCACAGGAGTAGCACTTCTGCTCGTTGGCATGGTCACAGTCCCGGGCCACATGGCCGGCCTTGCCACAGTTATAACAGACCTGCAATATAACATTATAATATAACATAACAATTAAGAATATAATCACCGGCCTTGCCACAGTGATAAAACACTTGCATTATATTAGAGGCCTATAAAATCTGCATTGTGGAAAATATGGACGGAATCCAGACGCAGTCAGCATCAGTTGCTGGGACCACTACTATATGTCCAGTCATCCTACCGGTCTGAGGAGCCGTTTGGCAGAGCAGATAGGCACCTAGCTAGCAGGGTTTTCTTGAGGGCTTGAAAGCAGCCTGCAACATGGTTATCCATTACGGCTGGGACAGTGGACTCTCCCGGGCTTGTGGCTGTCTAGAGCCCTGCTGTTTGTTTTTTCTATCTTCCCTGCGACCTGCCCTGTCTGGAACTGAGAGGAGTAACAGTATAACCTGTCTGGAACTGAGAGGAGTAACAGTATAACCTGTCCTGTCTGGAACTGAGAGGAGTAACAGTATAACCTGTCCTGTCTGGAACTGAGAGGAGTAACAGTATAACCTGTCCTGTCTGGAACTGAGAGGAGTAACAGTATAACCTGTCCTGTCTGGAACTGAGAGGAGTAACAGTATAACCTGTCCTGTCTGGAACTGAGAGGAGTAACAGTATAACCTGTCCTGTCTGGAACTGAGAGGAGTAACAGTATAACCTGTCTGGAACTGAGAGGAGTAACAGTATAACCTGTCCTGTCTGGAACTGAGAGGAGTAACAGTATAACCTGTCCTGTCTGGAACTGAGAGGAGTAACAGTATAACCTGTCCTGTCTGGAACTGAGAGGAGAAACAGTATAACCTGTCCTGTCTGGAACTGAGAGGAGTAACAGTATAACCTGTCCTGTCTGAAACTGAGAGGAGAAACAGTATAACCTGTCCTGTCTGGAACTGAGAGGAGTAACAGTATAACCTGTCTGGAACTGAGAGGAGTAACAGTATAACCTGTCTGGAACTGAGAGGAGTAACAGTATAACCTGTCCTGTCTGGAACTGAGAGGAGTAACAGTATAACCTGTCCTGTCTGGAACTGAGAGGAGTAACAGTATAACCTGTCCTGTCTGGAACTGAGAGGAGAAACAGTATAACCTGTCCTGTCTGGAACTGAGAGGAGTAACAGTATAACCTGTCCTGTCTGGAACTGAGAGGAGTAACAGTATAACCTGTCCTGTCTGGAACTGAGAGGAGAAACAGTATAACCTGTCTGGAACTGAGAGGAGTAACAGTATAACCTGTCCTGTCTGGAACTGAGAGGATTAACAGTATAACCTGTCCTGTCTGGAACTGAGAGGAGAAACAGTATAACCTGTCCTGTCTGGAACTGAGAGGAGTAACAGTATAACCTGTCCTGTCTGGAACTGAGAGGAGTAACAGTATAACCTGTCCTGTCTGGAACTGAGAGGAGTAACAGTATAACCTGTCCTGTCTGGAACTGAGAGGAGTAACAGTATAACCTGTCCTGTCTGGAACTGAGAGGAGTAACAGTATAACCTGTCTGGAACTGAGAGGAGTAACAGTATAACCTGTCCTGTCTGAAACTGAGAGGAGTAACAGTATAACCTGTCCTGTCTGGAACTGAGAGGAGTAACAGTACAACCTGTCCTGTCTGGAACTGAGAGGAGTAACAGTATAACCTGTCCTGTCTGGAACTGAGAGTAGAAACAGTATAACCTGTCTGGAACTGAGAGGAGTAACAGTATAACCTGTCTGGAACTGAGAGGAGTAACAGTATAACCTGTCTGGAACTGAGAGGAGTAACAGTATAACCTGTCCTGTCTGAAACTGAGAGGAGTAACAGTATAACCTGTCCTGTCTGGAACTGAGAGGAGTAACAGTATAACCTGTCCTGTCAGGAACTGAGAGGAGTAACAGTATAACCTGTCCTGTCTGGAACTGAGAGGAGAGGAGTAGCAGTATATCCTGTCCTGTCTGAAACTGAGAGGAGTAACAGTATAACCTGTCCTGTCTGGAACTGAGAGGAGTAACAGTATAACCTGTCCTGTCTGGAACTGAGAGGAGTAACAGTATAACCTGTCTGGAACTGAGAGGAGTAACAGTATAACCTGTCCTGTCTGGAACTGAGAGGAGTAACAGTATAACCTGTCCTGTCTGGAACTGAGAGGAGTAACAGTATAACCTGTCCTGTCTGGAACTGAGAGGAGTAACAGTATAACCTGTCTGGAACTGAGAGGAGTAACAGTATAACCTGTCTGGAACTGAGAGGAGTAACAGTATAACCTGTCCTGTCTGGAACTGAGAGGAGTAACAGTATAACCTGTCCTGTCTGGAACTGAGAGGAGTAACAGTATAACCTGTCCTGTCTGGAACTGAGAGGAGTAACAGTATAACCTGTCTGGAACTGAGAGGAGTAACAGTATAACCTGTCCTGTCTGGAACTGAGAGGATTAACAGTATAACCTGTCCTGTCTGGAACTGAGAGGATTAACAGTATAACCTGTCCTGTCTGGAACTGAGAGGAGAAACAGTATAACCTGTCCTGTCTGGAACTGAGAGGAGTAACAGTATAACCTGTCTGGAACTGAGAGGAGTAACAGTATAACCTGTCCTGTCTGGAACTGAGAGGAGTAACAGTATAACCTGTCCTGTCTGGAACTGAGAGGAGTAACAGTATAACCTGTCCTGTCTGGAACTGAGAGGAGTAACAGTATAACCTGTCTGGAACTGAGAGGAGTAACAGTATAACCTGTCCTGTCTGAAACTGAGAGGAGTAACAGTATAACCTGTCCTGTCTGGAACTGAGAGGAGTAACAGTACAACCTGTCCTGTCTGGAACTGAGAGGAGAAACAGTATAACCTGTCCTGTCTGGAACTGAGAGGAGTAACAGTATAACCTGTCTGGGAACTGAGAGGAGTAACAGTATAACCTGTCCTGTCTGAACCTGTCTGGAACTGAGAGGAGTAACAGTATAACCTGTCCTGTCTGGAACTGAGAGGAGTAACAGTATAACCTGTCCTGTCTGGAACTGAGAGGAGTAACAGTATAACCTGTCCTGTCAGGAACTGAGAGGAGTAACAGTATAACCTGTCCTGTCTGGAACTGAGAGGGAGTAACAGTATATCCTGTCCTGTCTGAAACTGAGAGGAGTAACAGTATAACCTGTCCTGTCTGGAACTGAGAGGAGTAACAGTATAACCTGTCTGGAACTGAGAGGAGTAACAGTATAACCTGTCCTGTCTGGAACTGAGAGGAGTAACAGTATAACCTGTCCTGTCTGGAACTGAGAGGAGTAACAGTATAACCTGTCCTGTCTGGAACTGAGAGGAGTAACAGCATAACCTGTCCTGTCTGGAACTGAGAGGAGTAACAGTATAACCTGTCCTGTCTGGAACTGAGAGGAGAAACATCATAACCTACATTGCTACGATGACAAAGACCAAAGCTGGCGGGAGTACCATTGATAGGTGTCTCTAAACCACAGGTGAAGGATCTTTTAAAAGTAAAAAGAGTTCTAAAAGCAGTTGTTACAACAAGAAAATATTTTAAAGTGTTATGTCCAAATACTGGTGGATTCAACTAATAAAATAATGGACGACCTGACCAGAGAGGTTCAGGACCTGAGGAACAGGTGTGTATGTGAATCCATGATAACAATAATGGAGAAATCAGATTATCTCAAGGGACCACCAAGGCGGAACAACATAGTTGTGGACGGAATTGCAGAATCTCCAAATGAGACTTGGACGGAGTCTGAGGACAAAGTGAGGGAAATGATCTCTGAGAAATTGAAGATGAATCACAAGAAGATTGAGGTGGATCGCGCCCCACAGGACTGGAAAACCCACCACCGGCCCGCCCAGGTGACAGACCAAGGCCGAAGCTATCCTGAAGCTGTGCCCCAACAGAGGAAAGAACTTATCCCAGCCATGAAAGCTGACAAAGTGCTTCGGGACATTGCTTACATCTGCTATGACAGGCTCATTGTCCACCCTCCCTCCTGGAAGGGATGAGAGAGCCAAGCCTATGGCTTCGTAGCTTCAACCCCGCAGCACACACACACACACACACACACACACCAACTAATTAATATATATAGATATTAATATATATATATATTTTAAACATATAAAGCCTTTTCTTTCGGGGTGTTGCTATAGACCACCAAGTGACAGTCAGTATCTAAATAAGGTGTGAAATGCTTGATAGTGTATGTGATGTAAACAGAGAGGTCTACTTTCTTGCGGACCTGAATATTGATTGGTTTTCATCAAGCTGTTCTTACTGTAACCAGTGCCTGTAATCTGGTTCAGGTTATTAAATCAACCTACCAGGGTGTTTACAAACACAACAGGAACAAGATCATCCACATATATCAATCACATTTGTACTAATACTGTAAAACTGTGTTCTAAAGCTGTATCTGTACCCATTGGATGCTGTGATCACAATATAATAGCTATATCCAGGAAAGCCAAAGTTCCAAATGCTGGGCCTAAAATAGTGTATAAGAGATCATACAAAAGATTTAGCTGTGACTCTTATGTGGATGATGTTAATGTTGGTCGGATGTGATGAGGAGCATCCAGATGCTGGTCTCATGCGCTGCACTTGATTAATTTATTAAATTGCTTCTTCCAATTATTGATAAACATGCACCTGTTAAGAAACTGACTGTTCGAACTGTTAAGGCCCCATGGATTGATGAGGAATTAATCAACTGTGTGGTTGAAAGATGGGGCAAAAAGACATCTGACTGGCCGACTTACTGCAAATTATGTGACTAAACTCAACAAAAAGAAGAAACTGTTTTATGAAGCCAAGATCAATGTTAAAGAAACATGGGAAAAAACTTTAAACTATAAATTATATTATGGGCAGAAATTCAATTACATCTTTCATCAAATCTGATGGCTTATCATCTGATTTGGCAATTATTTTATTGATGACAAACGTAGGCAGGAAAGGCTAACAACAAACAGGTATATTTTTACCAATGACCTGGCACTGGCATTAAACTAGAGGTTGGCCGATTAATTAGGGCAGAATTCAAGTTTTCATAACAAATCGGTAATCGGACGCCAATTATGGTTGATTACATCCACGAGGAAACTGCAGGCTGACCAGCTGTTATGCGAGTGCAGCATCAAAAGGACCTTATGGCTGCAAGGAGCCAAGGTAAGTTGCTAGCGAGCATTAAACTTATCTTACAAAAAACAATCAATCTTCACATAATTACTAGTTAACTACACATGGTTGATGATATTACGAGGTTAACTAGCTTGTCCTGCGTTGCATATAATCAATGCGGTACCTGTTAATTTATCACCGAATCACAGCCTACTTCAGCTTTGCCAAACGGGCAATGATTTAACAAAAGCACATGTGTGATAATTGTTGCACAAATGTACCTAACCATAAACATCAATGCCTTCCTTAAAATCAATACACAGTAGTATATTTTTTTTTAAACCTGCATATTTAGTTCAAATAAATGCATGTTAGCAGGCAATATTAACTAGGTAAATTGTGTCACATCTCAGTGTAAGCAGAGTCAGGGTAAATGCAGCAGTTTGGGCCGCCTGGCTCGTTGCGAACTGTGTGAAGACCATTTATTCCTAACAAAGACGATAATTAATTTGCCAGAATTTTACATAATTATTACATAACATTGACGGTTGTGCAATTTTATTTTATTTTTATTTTTTATTTCACCTTTATTTAACCAGGTAGGCTAGTTGAGAACACCTTTATTTAACCAGGTAGGCTGGTTGAGAACACCTTTATTTAACCAGGTAGGCTAGTTGAGAACAAGTTCTCATTTGCAACTGCGACCTGGCCAAGATAAAGCATAGCAGTGTGAACAGACAACACAGAGTTACACATGGAGTAAACAATTAACAAGTCAATAACACAGTAGAGAAAAAACAGTCTACATACATTGTGTGCAAAAGGCATGAGGAGGTAGGCGAATAATTACAATTTTGCAGATTAACACTGGAGTGATAAATGATCAGATGGTCATGTACAGGTAGAGATATTGGTGTGCAAAAGAGCAGAAAAGTAAATAAATAAAAACAGTATGGGGATGAGGTAGGTAAAATTGGGTGGGCTATTTACCGATAGACTATGTACAGCTGCAGCGATCGGTTAGCTGCTCAGATAGCAGATGTTTGAAGTTGGTGAGGGAGATAAAAGTCTCCAACTTCAGCGATTTTTGCAATTCATTCCAGTCACAGGCAGCAGAGAACTGGAACGAAAGGCGGCCAAATGAGGTGTTGGCTTTAGGGATGATCAGTGAGATACACCTGCTGGAGCGCGTGCTACGGGTGGGTGTTGCCATCGTGACCAGAGAACTGAGATACATTTACATTTAAGTCATTTAGCAGACGCTCTTATCCAGATAAGGCGGAGCTTTACCTAGCATGGACTTGTAGATGACCTGGAGCCAGTGGGTCTGGCGACGAATATGTAGCGAGGGCGAGCCAACTAGAGCATACAGGTCGCAGTGGTGGGTGGTATAAGGTGCTTTAGTGACAAAACGGATGGCACTGTGATAAACTGCATCCAGTTTGCTGAGTACAGTGTTGGAAGCTATTTTGTAGATGACATCGCCGAAGTCGAGGATCGGTAGGATAGTCAGTTTTACTAGGGTAAGTTTGGCGGCGTGAGTGAAGGAGGCTTTGTTGCGGAATAGAAAGCCGACTCTAGATTTGATTTTAGATTGGAGATGTTTGATATGAGTCTGGAAGGAGAGTTTGCAGTCTAGCCAGACACCTAGGTACTTATAGATGTCAACATATTCTAGGTCGGAACCATCCAGGTTGGTGATGCTGGTCGGGCGTGCGGGTGCAGGCAGCGAACGGTTGAAAAGCATGCATTTGGTTTTACTAGCATTTAAGAGCAGTTGGAGGCCACGGAAGGAGTGTTGTATGGCATTGAAGCTCGTTTGGAGGTTAGATAGATAAACGGAATAGAGAAGCTTCGGAACTGAGGGTTGAACACATCCTCAGTCACGTCTCCATCACAACCCCACTTTTGCGCAGCGGATGCTGGCTACTTAATTGGGAATTAAAGGGAAAGCGCCCTATTGGAAGGAGAAGGAGAAGCATTGAGACGGTTCAGAAAAATTCAGGGCCGTCACAACAGGAACGCCCCCGTCTGTGTGTTGTGCTGCTCTGTATGTCTGGTCTACACTCTGTGCAGCTGTTAGAGATA
Source organism: Oncorhynchus keta (assembly GCF_023373465.1). NCBI lineage: Eukaryota > Metazoa > Chordata > Actinopteri > Salmoniformes > Salmonidae > Oncorhynchus > Oncorhynchus keta. The sequence goes on from NW_026284541.1 coordinate 22,177, forward strand.
ATGCTAATGATAACCGTCTGCTGGTAGAGGGAAACACTCCCAAAAACCTCCTCTATTAAATGTTAACTACAAAGTAGCTTATGCCTACCTGGCAGAATGAGAGATGATTTGCATCAATCCAGTGGTCATTTGTTTTGAAAACTCTGCACAATCACAGAACACTGCTAACCAAACAACAGTGCTAGGTGGCTGTACTACAGAAACACTGCTAACCAAACAGCAATGCTAGGTGGCTGTACTACAGAAACACTGCTAACCAAACAACAGTGCTAGGTGGCTGTACTACAGAAACACTGCTAACCAAACAACAGTGCTAGGTGGCTGTACTACAGAAACACTGCTAATCAAACAACAGTGCTAGGTGGCTGTACTACAGAAACACTGCTAACCAAACAACAGTGCTAGGTGGCTGTACTACAGACACACTGCTAATCAAACAGTGCTAGGTGGCTGTACTACAGAAACACTGCTAATCAAACAACAGTGCTAGGTGGCTGTACTACAGAAACACTGCTAACCAAACAACAGTGCTAGGTGGCTGTACTACAGAAACACTGCTAACCAAACAACAGTGCTAGGTGGCTGTACTACAGAAACACTGCTAACCAAACAACAGTGCTAGGTGGCTGTACTACAGAAACACTGCTAACCAAACAACAGTCTCTGGCTGGTGAACACTTGTATTAAAGGGAACTACACAACCCCCCCACACAAAAAAACAGAATCAGGCAAACAAAATAAAAGTGATTTTATAGGGACCTAATAATAACATCATTACCATGAACACACCGGCCTGCATAATAATATTACAACACCCAAGCCATGACAGTTATAACACACCTGTTCCCTCTCCTTCTTGGGCTCCTTACAGTCTCTGGAGATGTGTCCTCCACGACCACAGTTATAGCATGCTGCAGAAACACAGAGCAGTTATAGCATGCTGCAGAAACACAGAGCAGTTGTGGCACGCTGCAGAAACACAGAGCAGTTATAGCACGCTGCAGAAACACAGAGCAGTTATAGCAATCTGCAGAAACACAGAGCAGTTATAGGAATCTGCAGAAACACAGAGCAGTTATAGGAATCTGCAGAAACACAGAGCAGTTATAGCAATCTGCAGAAACACAGAGCAGTTATAGCATGCTGCAGAAACACAGAGCAGTTATAGCATGCTGCAGAAACACAGAGCAGTTATAGCATGCTGCAGAAACACAGAGCAGTTATAGCATGCTGCAGAAACACAGAGCAGTTATAGCATGCTGCAGAAACACAGAGCAGTTATAGCATGCTGCAGAAACACAGAGCAGTTATAGCATGCTGCAGAAACACAGAGCAGTTATAGCAATCTGCAGAAACACAGAGCAGTTATAGCATGCTGCAGAAACACAGAGCAGTTATAGCAATCTGCAGAAACACAGAGCAGTTATAGCAATCTGCAGAAACACAGAGCAGTTATAGCAATCTGCAGAAACACAGAGCAGTTATAGCATGCTGCAGAAACACAGAGCAGTTATAGCAATCTGCAGAAACACAGAGCAGTTATAGCATGCTGCAGAAACACAGAGCAGTTATAGCATGCTGCAGAAACACAGAGCAGTTATAGCATGCTGCAGAAACACAGAACAGTTATAGCAATCTGCAGAAACACAGAGCAGTTATAGCATGCTGCAGAAACACAGAGCAGTTATAGCAATCTGCAGAAACACAGAGCAGTTATAGCATGCTGCAGAAACACAGAGCAGTTATAGCATGCTGGAGAAACACAGAGCAGTTATAGCATGCTGGAGAAACACAGAGCAGTTATAGCATGCTGCAGAAACACAGAGCAGTTATAGCATGCTGCAGAAACACAGAGCAGTTATAGCAAGTTATAGCAATCTGCAGAAACACAGAGCAGTTATAGCATGCTGGGAGAGAACTAACACATACAGGAACATCTCACTAAGCCAACATCAGACTAATAGTCAAACTTCTAAATTGGTGTGATGTACACACATATGTGGTCAACATTTTTTCTAAGCTGGAGACGTCCTCACCATCCTCAGTCCTCTCACAGTCCCTGGCGACGTGACCAGGCTCGCCACAGCGATAGCAGAACAGATCTGAGGAACAGGAAGAACATTATTATTGGAAAATCACATCATTGCTTTGCTAGACATGTGGCAATGGGAATTGACTTAGAAGTTAGCACACAGGCTCAGTGCTGCCCAGGGCCAAGTTAGCACACAGGCTCAGTGCTGCCCAGGGCCAAGTTAGCACACAGGCTCAGTGCTGCCCAGGGCCAAGTTAGCACACAGGCTCAGTGCTGCCCAGGGCCAAGTTAGCACACAGGCTCAGTGCTGCCCAGGGCCAAGTTAGCACACAGGCTCAGTGCTGCCCAGGGCCAAGTTAGCACACAGGCTCAGTGCTGCCCAGGGCCAAGTTAGCACACAGGCTCAGTGCTGCCCAGGGCCAAGTTAGCACACAGACTCAGTGCTGCCCAGGGCCAAGTTAGCACACAGGCTCAGTGCTGCCCAGGACCAAGTTAGCACACAGGCTCAGTGCTGCCCAGGGCCAAGTTAGCACACAGGCTCAGTGCTGCCCAGGGCCAAGTTAGCACACAGGCTCAGTGCTGCCCAGGGCCAAGTTAGCACACAGGCTCAGTGCTGCCCAGGGCCAAGTTAGCACACAGGCTCAGTGCTGCCCAGGGCCCAGTTAGCACACAGGCTCAGTGCTGCCCAGGGCCAAGTTAGCACACAGGCTCAGTGCTGCCCAGGGCCAAGTTAGCACACAGGCTCAGTGCTGCCCAGGGCCAAGTTAGCACACAGGCTCAGTGCTGCCCAGGGCCAAGTTAGCACACAGACTCAGTGCTGCCCAGGGCCAAGTTAGCACACAGGCTCAGTGCTGCCCAGGGCCAAGTTAGCACACAGGCTCAGTGCTGCCCAGGGCCAAGTTAGCACACAGGCTCAGTGCTGCCCAGGGCCAAGTTAGCACACAGGCTCAGTGCTGCCCAGGGCCAAGTTAGCACACAGGCTCAGTGCTGCCCAGGGCCAAGTTAGCACACAGGCTCAGTGCTGCCCAGGGCCAAGTTAGCACACAGGCTCAGTGCTGCCCAGGGCCCAGTTAGCACACAGGCTCAGTGCTGCCCAGGGCCAAGTTAGCACACAGGCTCAGTGCTGCCCAGGGCCAAGTTAGCACACAGGCTCAGTGCTGCCCAGGGCCAAGTTAGCACACAGACTCAGTGCTGCCCAGGGCCAAGTTAGCACACAGACTCAGTGCTGCCCAGGGCCAAGTTAGCACACAGGCTCAGTGCTGCCCAGGGCCAAGTTAGCACCCAGGCTCAGTGCTGCCCAGGGCCAAGTTAGCACACAGGCTCAGTGCTGCCCAGGGCCAAGTTAGCACACAGGCTCAGTGCTGCCCAGGGCCAAGTTAGCACACAGGCTCAGTGCTGCCCAGGGCCAAGTTAGCACACAGGCTCAGTGCTGCCCAGGGCCAAGTTAGCACACAGGCTCAGTGCTGCCCAGGGCCAAGTTAGCACACAGGCTCAGTGCTGCCCAGGGCCAAGTTAGCACACAGGCTCAGTGCTGCCCAGGGCCTAGTTAGCACACAGGCTCAATATTACCTGAACGTTAATTTACAGTTTAAAAGCATTTTTACGAAACTTTGCCTTTTCATTTATCCTTTAATGTCGTCAGTTCCGTTCCCCGTCTATTGATCAATAACCTGTAATGTAGTCAGTACCTTACCTTTCCCCGTCTATTGATCACTACCCTGTAATGTAGTCAGTACCTTTCCCCATCTATTGATCACTAACCTGTAATGTAGTCAGTACCTTTCCCCGTCTATTGATCACTACCCTGTAATGTAGTCAGTACCTTTCCCCGTCTATTGATCACTACCCTGTAATGTAGTCAGTACCTTACCCCATCTATTGATCACTACCCTGTAATGTAGTCAGTACCTTACCTTTCCCCATCTATTGATCACTACCCTGTAATGTAGTCAGTACCTTACCTTTCCCCGTCTATTGATCACTACCCTGTAATGTAGTCAGTACCTTACCTTTCCCCATCTATTGATCACTACCCTGTAATGTAGTCAGTACCTTACCTTTCCCCATCTATTGATCACTACCCTGTAATGTAGTCAGTACCTTTCCCCATCTATTGATCACCACCCTGTAATGTAGTCAGTACCTTTCCCCATCTATTGATCACTACCCTGTAATGTAGTCAGTACCTTTCCTTTCCCCATCTATTGATGACTACCCTGTAATGTAGTCAGTACCTTACCTTTCCCCATCTATTGATCACTACCCTGTAATGTAGTCAGTACCTTACCTTTCCCCATCTATTGATCACTACCCTGTAATGTAGTCAGTCCTTTCCCCATCTATTGATCACTACCCTGTAATGTAGTCAGTACCTTTCCCCGTCTATTGATCACTACCCTGTAATATAGTCAGTACCTTACCTTTCCCCATCTATTGATCACTACCCTGTAATGTAGTCAGTACCTTACCTTTCCCCATCTATTGATCACTACCCTGTAATGTAGTCAGTACCTTTCCCCGTCTATTGATCACTACCCTGTAATATAGTCAGTACCTTACCTTTCCCCATCTATTGATCACTACCCTGTAATGTAGTCAGTACCTTTCCCCGTCTATTGATCACTACCCTGTAATATAGTCAGTACCTTACCTTTCCCCATCTATTGATCACTACCCTGTAATGTAGTCAGTACCTTACCTTTCCCCATCTATTGATCACTACCCTGTAATGTAGTCAGTACCTTTCCCCATCTATTGATCACTACCCTGTAATATAGTCAGTACCTTACCTTACCCCATCTATTGATCACTACCCTGTAATGTAGTCAGTACCTTTCCCCGTCTATTGATCACCACCCTGTAATGTAGTCAGTACCTTTCCCCATCTATTGATCACTACCCTGTAATGTAGTCAGTACCTTTCCCCATCTATTGATCACTACCCTGTAATATAGTCAGTACCTTACCTTTCCCCATCTATTGATCACCACCCTGTAATGTAGTCAGTACCTTTCCCCATCTATTGATCACTACCCTGTAATGTAGTCAGTACCTTTACCTTTCACCGTACCTATTGATCACTACCCTGTAATGTAGTCAGTACCTTTCCCCATCTATTGATCACCACCCTGTAATGTAGTCAGTACCTTACCTTTCCCTTACCTTTCCCCGATCTATTGATCACTACCCTGTAATGTAGTCAGTACCTTACCACATCTATTGATCACCACCCTGTAATGTAGTCTGTACCTTACCTTTCCCCATCTATTGATCACTACCCTGTAATGTAGTCAGTACCTTACCTTTCACCGTCTATTGATCACCACCCTGTAATGTAGTCAGTACCATACCTTTCCCCCTCCCGCGGCCCTTGCCTCGTCCCCGCCCGGCATTCGGACAGTTCTTGATCCAGTGGCCGGTACGTCCGCATCCAAAACACTCATTACTACTCATCTCCACGAGTTCCTACAACCTGGGGAGAGAGACAGACACATACAGTCAGCCCTAATACAGCCTAGGGCTGTCCCCGATTTAAACAAAATCTTGGTAGACCGAAAGTCATCTGTTCTTCGACCAATTGATTTCTCTAAATATTTCAACATGTAATTTTTTCATATATAGACACACCCGGTGTTTGAATAAAATCAACTATGTGCATTGAGCTGGTCTGATGCTTTAAGCTTAAGGTTTGATGCATCAAGAGGGTGCCAGAGATCTAGATAAGGAGAAGAGAAAACCCTTAACCTGACCCAACCATTCTCCTCCCGCTCCTGCTGGCTTTCGCTGATTCTGCCATTACTCTAGGGGTCGACAATTTATCGTACCATTTCTACCGATCTGCCTGCCAGTTATGGATTCCATATGCAAATTTTCATGTGGTTAATCAAAATTCTATCCAAATCAAAATGAAAACAAACAAACCTGGGAATATTGAAGACTCATGTTAAAAGGAACCACCAGATTTCATATGTTCTCATGTTCTGAGCAAGGAACTTAAACGTTAGCTTTTTTACATGGCACATATTGCACTTTTACTTTCTTCTCCAACACTGTGTTTTTGCATTATTTAAACCAAATTGAACATGTTTCATTATTTTTTTACTAAATTGATTTTATTTCTGCATTATTTTAAGTTAAAATAAGTGTTAATTTAGTATTGTTGTAATTGTCATTATTACAAAATATATATGGAAAAAAAAACATTTACAAAAAAAATGAAAAAAAAAATCAATTCTGCCGATTATCGGTATTGGCTTTTTTTGGTCCTCCAATAACCGTTGTCGGTGTTGAAAAATCATAATCGGTCGACCTCTACTCTGGAGAGACCTGAAAATAGCTGTGCAGCAACGCAGAGAAGAATGGGAGAAACTCCCCAAATACAGGTGTGCCAAGCTTGTAGTGTCATACCCACGAAGACTCAAGGCTGTAATCGCTGCCAAAGGTGCTTCAACAAAGTACCGAGTAAAGGGTCTGAATACTTATGTAAATGTAATATTTCCATTTTTATTTTGAAGAAATTAGCAAACATGTCTAAAAACATGTTTTTGCTTTGTCATTATGGAGTATTGTGTGTAGATTAGACATTTTTTTTTAAATAAGGCTGTAACAGAACAAAATGTGGAAGAATTCAAGGAGTCTGAATACTTTCCGAATGCACTGTAAATCCCCAATCATACTAGGCCAGTGATTCTCAACTTGAGGGTCACGGGAGGATTTTAAGGGGTCGCAGGAATATATAAAAAATTATGATATTATTTTGAAAGGTAACAGCTGCACCTAAACTTATATTTTGCAAGGACACCGTTGCACCGCTAATTGTTGCTGACTTTACACGTGCAGAGCGTCCGCAGTGATGTTTCAGTTTCAGAGGGTTGGCACATACTCACTGACCAATACAATAACATTCTCACAGTTTTTAAAAGGTGCAGCTTCCTCTTTATCTACTGCTGCTTCCAATGTCAACAAGGCAGACAACCCGGTCCCTGTCAAGAAGAGAAAATACCACCCCGACAAATATGGTTCTACATATATAGAAGACAGGCAAGGTGAGTGTAGATCGCTGTGCATCCTATGGAATGAGCTGTTAGCAAATGAGAGCATGAAACCCTCCAAAAGGAAGAGGCATCTGGACATCAAGCATCCAAGCCACAAAGATAAGACAGTTGACTTTAAAATAAAATGTCAATATCTACAGGCCGTACAAGATTCATAGAATAACGACTGCACGGTACGAGAAAAGGCACTTTGCGCATCATACCTTGAGGCCCAGCGCATTGTTAAGTGCAAAAAAGCCCACACCAACTCAGAAGATCTCATACTCCCTGCTGCGATTGATATGTGCACTGAAATCTTGGGAGAGTCAGACACCAACAAACTTAAAAACCATCATACCCTTATCCCCATGAGGAGGACAATGCGCCAGACATCAGAGCGCATCACTGCAAATGGACATTATGCACTGCATGAGTCTTCAATATTCCCATGTAAGAAGTTTTAGCTTGTAGTTATTATAGGAATTGTAGGACTATTCCCCTCTATACCATTTGTATTTCATTAGCTTTTGACTATTGTCTTAACCTTTGACTAATGTTCTTATAGGCACTTTAGTATTGCCAGTGTAACAGTATAGCTTCCGTCCCTCTAGTTAGCACGCGCTAACTAGCTAGCCATTTCACTTCGGTTACACCAGCCTCATCTCGGGAGTTGATAGGCTTGAAGTCATAAACAGCTCAATGCTTGACGACACAACAAAGAGCTGCTGGCAAAACACACGAAAATGCTGTTTGAATGAATGTTTACGCGCCTGCTTCTGCCTACCACCGCTCAGTCAGATACTTAGATACTTGTATGCTCAGTCAGATTATATGCAACACAGGACACGCGAGATAATATCTAGTAATATCATCAACCATGTGTAGTTAACTAGTGATTATGATTGGGGTGGCAGGGTAGCCTAGTGGTTAGAGCTAACCGGAAGGTTGCAAGTTCAAACCCCCGAGCTGACAGGGTACAAATCTTTCGTTCTGCCCCTGAACAGGCAGTTAACCCACTGTTCCTAGGCCGTCATTGAAAATAAGAATTTGTTCTTAACTGACTTGCCTAGTTAAATAAAATTGATTGTTTTTTATAAGATAAGTTTAATGCTAGCTAGCAACTTACCTTGGCTTACTGCATTTGTGTAACACGCAGTCTCCTTGTGGAGTGCAATGAGAGAGAGGCAGGTCGTTATTGCGTTGGACTAGTTAACTGTAAGGTTGCAAGATTGGCTCCCCCGAGCTGACAAGGTGAAAATCTGTCCTTCTGCCCCTGAACAGGCAGTTAACCCACTGTTCCTAGGCCGTCATTGAAAATAAGAATGTGTTCTTAACTGACTTGCCTAGTTAAATAAAGGTATGAAAATATATATATATATATATTTTTAATTATTAAAAATATAAAAAATATTTAAAAAATACGGATTTCTTATTGTTATGAAAACTTGAAATTGGCCCTAATTAATTGTCCATTCCGATTAATCGGTCGACCTCTAATCTGAATTCACTCAATGTGCCAAAGAAAGGGACCGGGGCACAATCGATTTGAACAGATGGACAAAGTGGATTCCTTCAAGATGAAGCTTACCGTTTAGGAAAATCATGTTTCTAACAGGAGGATTGACCAGTTTCCCAAAGCTGATTTCGAGATTGATCAACAAAGTGCATGGCGACACACTGAAAAAACCTGTTAAGAACACTTGGTTATATTATGTTGTTCCCACTTTTCCTAGTTTACAAACTAATGACTTGAATCTTTTGGATAAAAAAAAGCAACAATAAGTGGATACGATTGGCAGTTAATGAAGTCATTTTTGGTGATTATAATGAAATATAATGCTATGGAAGGGACCAACCCATGCTATGGTCAAAAGAGACTACCATTTACTTTTAAATATTTTCTACCATCTACCCTGTTAATGATTTGTTGCACAAAAGATTCAATTTTGACAAAATGCCTTGTGTTTTTGTTCCTCTGATTCAGAATCTATAGAGCTTTTTTTGTTTTGTTCATGCCGCCATTCTAGTATAAACTATGGATTGAAATCACGAATGGCTGTGTATGAAATCTCCAGAATTACCTATGTTTATCTTTGATGATGTTAAATGGGATTATGCTTATCCTTAACATTATTATTATCTTGGCCAAATATTTTATTCACAAATGTAAATGGGGTGGAAAAATTCCTTATTTTGTCGTTTTTTTTTTCATTGAACTGTTACAATTTTATAAATCCCTCAAACTTGTGAAACTGAAAAAGTTTTAAAAATTATAAGTCATGTCTCTGAATGTATGTTAATGTCTCATTGCCTTGTTACATATTAATGATGTCCTGAATTATATTTTTTGGGGGCGGGGGGTTGTGTTATATTATTTCATTGTTTTCACAGGAATGTCCCTGTATTATTGTTGTTATTATTGCGACATTGGCTCGCTCCGCTCATTCCCAGAACACGTCATCGGTCATCTCACGCCGAACTACGAATGTGTAAAGTGTCAAATCAAAGGCACTCTTATATAAAGTTGTTTTTGCCTCAAATGAAAACGTGTCAGTTTGTCACTTTCACGCGGTTGTAGTCTTAACATGTTCAACTACGTAAGACATTGGCTCGAATCTAGGTTGTGCCTTTATATTTGGGGAAATTTTGAGAAGTGAACAATTCTTCCTTAGTTACGACTTCACAAATCCCGGCCTGCTTGGCAAGCGTTGCCGTAAGTCTCGCGATGTTACATGGTGTTTAGAAACGGTCTTTGATACCACTGCATCTATCTACGCTAGCTAACTAGGTAAACAACACCAAAACAAAGACTATATGCGTTTTATAAAATAATTTCAAATTGTGAGTTCAATATATTTGCTGATTTCTGTCGAGACAAAGTCTGGATCTGGAAATATAAATAATTAAACTCTGCACCTTTCCCGCGCGCAGTAGACCAAAGTGCGTTGTTAGAAATTATTGAACGTTAGCTAGCTAGCCAAGGAACCACAACAGCTCGCCTTGCATTCATTAACATTTCGGTCGTACTTTAGACACATTGCGAATCTTTACGACACATGTGAAGTATTTAAACATATCTTCCACGGGTTATATTTTTGTCCTTTATTACAGCCACTCACCTCAGACGGCGCCTGGTTGTTGTCGGTCTGTCCTCTGCGCCACACGCGGTTTGCACACGGTCCTGTCCTTCTCTCCTCCACATGGGCGCTGCTTTTGCACACGGCTCTGCTCTGGTTTTCAAACAGACCGTTACATTAAGTCGGCTCCCCATACTAGGCCTTTGTGTTTATACTGCATGTATCTGTTGGAAGGAGCCTTGTTAAACCGTCACGCCATGTACAGTAAAAAAGAAAAGAGAACCGAAGAAAAGGGATGAAACACAATCCATGGAGTGAGGAGAAAATGAGAGGTGCTCTGAAAGAGTAGAGTCAGGACATGTACCCAGACTCCAGGAGCTGGCATATGTCTGGTAAAAATAGCTTTCTCCCTGCAATTAGGGTTAAGTGCCTTGCTCAAGGGCCCCCAACACACACGCTTTTACTCTCTGTTTATTATCTATGCATAGTCACTTTAACTCCTACATGTACATATTACCTCAATTACCTCGACTAACCTGTGCCCCCATACATTGACTTTGTACCGGTACCCCCTGTACATAGCCTCGCTATTTTATTGTTGCTCTTTAATTATTTTTAACTCAACACTTATTTTTCTTAAAACTGCATTGTTGGATAAGGGTTGTAAAGTAAGCTTTCTCTGTGAGGTCTACCTACACCTGTTGTATTCGGCGCATGTGACAAATACCATTTGATTTGATTTGGACTGACAGCAGCCACGTCTTCAACATGGAGTTCCTCCGCTTGATGAAGAAGCACAATGTCCATGTCATGTCCTCCCTTCCGCCACATACCCCCACCACCCACAAGGCTGTCTTCAGGACACTGGAGTAATGTAGTTTCTCTAGGGCTCCCTGCAAGGTCGGCGTTCACGCCCAATTTATTAATCAAATGTGTTAGCCAGACAGCCACTTACAAAGTATAATACCGATCGCTGTCGATAGTGCTGAAATATCAAACCTTTGATAGACGTTTTATGGTGCCAGGGCATAATTTAGCTTTAGCTAATGGATAAATGTTTATTGGTAGGCCTATTTGGTCATCCTTTTCTCAGGAAAGCCTAACATTTCAAATCAAATTTTATTGGTCACATACACATGGTTAGCAGATGTTATTGCAAGTGTAGCGAAATGCTTGTGCTTCTAGTTCGGACAGTGTGGTAGTATCTAACAAGTAATCTCACAATTCCACAACAACAACCTAATACACACAAATCTAAAGGGATGTAATAAGAATATATACATATACATGCATGGATGACCGAGTAACATAGGCAAGATGCAATATATGGTATAAGATACAGTATATACATATGAGATGAGTAATGCAAGATATGTAAACATTATTAAAGTGGCATTATTAAAGTGAGTAGTGATCCATTTATTAAAGTGGCCAATGATTTCAAGTCTGTATGTAGGCAGCAGCATCTCTGTGTTTGTGATGGCTGTTTAACAGTTTGATGGCCTTGAGATAGAAGCTGTTTTTCAGTCTCTCGGGCCCAGCTTTGATGTACCTGTATTGACCTCGCCTTCTGGATGGTAGCGGGGTGAACAGGCAGTGGCTCGGGTGGTTGTTGTCCTTGATGATCTTTATGGCCTTCCTGTGACATCGGTGTCCTGGAGGGCAGGTAGTTTGCCCCCGGTGATGCGTTGTGCAGATCGCACCACCCGGGAGAGCCTTGCAGTTGTGGGCGGTGCTGTTGCCGTACCAGGCGGTGATACACAATGCACGTACCCTTGTGGGGCCCCAGTGTTGAGGATCAGCAAAGTGGAGGTGTTGTTTCCTACCTTCACCACCTGGGGCTGCCCATCAGGAAGTCCAGGACCCAGTTGCACAGGGCTCTGACCCAAGGCCTCAAGCTTAATGATCAGCTTGGAGGGTACTATGGTGTTGACTGCTGAGCTATAGTCAACCAATCAAATGTGTGTTTGGTGTTTTGGTGCCAAATCGGTGCTGTGTGTCTCAAGGATAATTTATTTTTTACTTAAATAGGCAAATCGGTTAAGAACAAATTCTTATTTTCAATGACGGCCTAGGAACAGTGGGTTAACTGCCTGTTCAGGGGCAGAACAACAGATTTGTACCTTGTCAGCTCGGGGGTTTGAACTCGCAACCTTCCAGTTACTAGTCCAACGCTCTAACCACTAGGCTACCCTGGCGCCCCAGAATGATGACAATGTTGAGTGTCCAGTCAGTTTCTTCTCCCGGAAATGTAATAAGTATCATTAAAACTATTCTGTAATTGAAGGGGAGGCTTTAGGTCTCATTTGGACTTTACAGCACTTCGAAGTCGATGTTGGTTCTGGTTTGACCCCTTTAACTGTGTTCACTGACCACAACCTACTTATTTGCAAAATCCCAACCAGCGCCTGATGCGTTGGGCTTTGTTCTTGCAACCATTCAACCTTGATATTAGACACATTAGTGGTAAGGATAATATCATTCCTGATGCTCTGTGTGCTCCTTTAACCTAGTTTGTATCTTCTCTCTGCTGAGCCCTACAGGCTGTCTGCTCCTCTTTCCTCTTAAATTGCTCCCCAGGTACCAGGGCTGCCGAGTTTGAGGGGCGGACAGTCAGCTGGGGGACACGGGGCTACTGCTAGGAGCCGGGACTCGTATCCTTTTTTCTTTTCTTCTTTGGATTGTTTTGAATATGTTGGGCCGAAATTTGGGTTGAGGGTGGGACCCTCATTTTAAGGAGGGGGGTGTCACAGGAACCCAGGAACCTAGGAAGAAACCTAGAGAGGAACCAGGCTCTGAGGGATGGCATGTCTTCTTATGGCTGTGCCGAGTGGAGATTATAACAGTACATGGCCAATATGTTCAAACGTTCATAGATAATAAGAAATAATCACAGTAGTTGTAGAGGTTGCAACAGGTCAGCACCTCAGGAGTAAATGTCAGTTGGCTTTTCATAGCCGAGCATTCAGACTTACAGACAGCAGGTGCGGTAGAGAGAGTCGAAAAACAGCAGGTCCGGGACAAGGTCAGGGTTCCATAGCTGCAGGCAGAACAGTTGAAACTGGAGAAGCAGCATGGCCATGTGGACTGGGGACAACAAGGAGTCATCAGGTCAGGTTGTCCTGAGGCATGGTCCCGGGGCTCAGGTCCTTCGGGAGGGGAGGTAGAGAAAGAGAATTAGAGGGAGCATACTTGCATCGGTTTAATTTGAAGGAGAGATTGAATATATCCGTAAACACACCAGTCAGCTGGCCTGCGCATGCTCTGTGGATGCGGCTTGAGATGCTGTCTGGGCCACGGAGAAGGAGAGCCCACAGTCCTTGGTTGCTGGCCGTGTCGTTGGCACTGCGTTATCCTCAAAGTGTGCGAAGAAGGTGTTTAGCTTGTCTGGAAGCAAGATGTCTGTGTCTGCAATGTGGCTGGTTTTCCTTTTGTAGTCTATGATTGTAGACCCTGCCACATACGTCTCTTGTCTGAGCCGTTGAATTGCGACTCCACTTTGTCTCTATTCTGATGTTTTACCTGTTTGATTGCTTTACGGAGGGAATAACTACACTGTTTGTATTCTGCCATATACCCAGTCCTCTTGCCATGGTTAAATGCGGTGGTTCGTGCTTTCAATTTTGCGTGATTGCCGCCTTTTATCCATAGTTTCTGGTTAGGGTAGGATTTTATAGTCACAGTGGGCACAACATCACCTATACACTTCCTGGTAAACTAAGTCACCGTATCAGTATGTTCGTTGATATTATTCTCAGAAGCTACCCGGAACATATCCCTGTCCTCGTGATTAAAACAATCTTGAAGCGGGGATTCTGATTGGTCAGACCAGTGTTTAATAGTCCTTAGCACGGGTACTTCCTATTTCAGTGTCTGGCTATAGGAAGGGAAGAGCAAACTTTACTCCCGGAAGTTGGAGTAGCAATGGTCGAGTGATTTGGCAGCGCGAATACTACAGTCTATGTGTTGATAGAACTTCGGCAGCCTTTTTCTCAAATTTTCCTTATTAAATCCCCAGCTACGATAATATGCCGGCCTCGGGGATATGTTGTTTCCAGTTTGCATAAAGTTCAGTGAAGTTCTTTGAGGGCTGTCATGGTATCGGCTTGAGTGGGGATATACGTGGCCGTGACTATAACCCCCAAAAATTGTCTTGGGAGATAATATGGTCAGCATTTGATTGTGAGATATTCTAGGTCGGGTGAACAGAAGGACTTGAGATCCTGTTTGTTATCACAACTACACCATGAGTTGTTAATCATGAAACATACACCCCGTTCCTTCTTCATCCCGGAGAGATGTTTATGCCTGTTTGCGCGATGAACTGAGAATGCAGCTGGCTCGACCGGCTCAGACAGTATATCCCAAGAGAGCCATGTTTCCGTGAAACAGAGTATTTTACAATCCCTGATGTCTCTCTGGAAAGAAACCCTCGCCCTGGTTTGTCAACTTTATTATCCAGAGACTGAACATTAGCGAGTAATATACTCGGAAGCGATGGGTGGTGTGTGCGCCTCCTAAGTCCGACCAGAAGACTACTCTGAGTACCTCTCCTTCGCCAACGTTGTCTTGGGTCAGCCTCTGGAATCAGTTCGCCCTGGTGGGTGTGAACAAAGGATCTGCTTCAGGAAAGTTGTATTCCTGGTCGTAGTGAGTTACCGCCGCTCTGATATTCAATAGTTCTTCTCGGCTGTATGTAATAACGTAAAACGTTTTCTGGTCTAATAATGTAAGAAATAATAAATAAAAAACAAAATACTGCAAAGTTTGCAAAGAGCTAAAAGCAAGGCAACCCTCTCTGTTGGCCACCCCTCGGAGCCTGGTTTCTTCCAATGCAAATAGTCCAGGTAGCCAGAACTGTGCAGGCTTTTTAAATGTTTTTTAGCAAACTGGTAATCTGGCCTTCCTGTTGTTGAGGCTTACATCTTGTGGTAAACCCTCTGTATTTACTCTGGTGAAGTCTTCTCTTGATTGCTGACTTTGACATTGGGCATTTTGTATACATTTATTATCATCTGGCCGCTTCTGGGGCGTTTCTTTAAGATGCCGCCAAAGTCGACTGAATTCCGGTAGACAGAAACGGCCGATGTACTTGGGCCGATTCTGGGCAGTCATTCATTTTGATTCCGGGCCGAGTCCGAAACACGATTCCTGGCCGATTCAATCAGTTCCGGTCCCACGG
>NW_026284541.1:42500-126855 GCF_023373465.1 Oncorhynchus keta
TGTCAGTGGCACTGTATTGTCCTCAAAGCGGGCAAAAAAGTTATTTAGTCTGCCTGGGAGCAAGACATCCTAGTCCGTTACTGGGCTGGTTTTCTTCCTGTAGACATCTTCAACGCACGTTCTAATGAACTCGCACACCGAATCAGCGTATTCGTCAATGTTGTTATCTGACGCAATACGAAACATATCCCAGTCCACGTGATGGAATCAGTCTTGGAGTGTGGAATCAGCTTAGAACAAGCTTTCAAATGATGCCCACCCGACCCAGAGTGCGATTTATAATGGATTGTTTTTGGATTGTGTAAACATCCTTAACTGTCTGATGGCGGGGATGTAGGGCTGTTAAGTGAATTGTAGAGGGCTGTCCATTAGACGAAGGATCTGGAAGGATTCTGTATGGAGGAGTGGTCTAAGATCCCTCACAATGTCTTCTCCAATCTCATAAATCATTTTAGAAAAAGGCTTTGTCGTTATCCCAGCAGGGTGAGGTATTGTTGTTATCCCAGCAAGGTGAGGTATTGTCGTTATCCCAGCAGGGTGAGGTATTGTCGTTATCCCAGCAAGGTGAGGTATTGTCGTTATCCCAGCAGGGTGAGGTATTGTCGTTATCCCAGCAGGGTGAGGTATTGTCGTTATCCCAGCAAGGTGAGGTATTGTTGTTATCCCAGCAAGGTGAGGTATTGTCGTTATCCCAGCAGGGCGAGGTATTGTCGTTATCCCAGCAGGGTGAGGTATTGTCGTTATCCCAGCAGGGAGAGGTATTGGTTATCCCAGCAGGGTGAGTGTTATCCCAGCAGGGTGAGGTATTGTCGTTATCCCAGCAGGGTGAGGTATTGTCGTTATCCCAGCAGGGTGAGGTATTGTTGTTATCCCAGCAGGGTGAGGTAGGTTATCCCAGCAGGGTGTCGTTATCCCAGCAGGGTGAGGTATTGTCGTTATCCCAGCAGGGTGAGGTATTGTCGTTATCCCAGCAGGGTGAGGTATTGTCGTTATCCCAGCAGGGTGAGGTATTGTCGTTATCCCAGCAGGGTGAGGTATTGTCGTTATCCCAGCAGGGTGAATTGTCGTTATCCCAGCAGGGTGAGGTACGTTATCCCAGCTGTTATGGTATTGTTGTTATCCCAGGGTGAGGTACTGTCGTTATCCCAGCAGGGTGAGGTATTGTCGTTATCCCAGCAGGGCGAGGATTGTTTATCCCAGCAGGGCTATTCCGTTATCCCAGCAGGGTGAGGTATTGTTGTTATCCCAGCAGGGTGAGGTATTGTTGTTATCCCAGCAAGGTGAGGTATTGTCGTTATCCCAGCAGGGTGGGGTATTGTCGTTATCCCAGCAGGGTGGGGTATTGTCGTTATCCCAGCAGGGTGAGGTATTGTCGTTATCCCAGCAGGGTGAGGTATTGTTGTTATCCCAGCAAGGTTAGGTATTGTCGTTATCCCAGCAAGGTGAGGTATTGTCGTTATCCCAGCAGGGTGAGGTATTGTCGTTATCCCAGCAGGGTGAGGTATTGTTGTTATCCCAGCAGGGTGAGGTATTGTTGTTATCCCAGCAGGGTGAGGTATTGTTGTTATCCCAGCAGGGTGAGGTATTGTTGTTATCCCAGCAAGGTGAGGTATTGTCGTTATCCCAGCAGGGCGAGGTATTGTCGTTATCCCAGCAGGGTGAGGTATTGTCGTTATCCCAGCAGGGTGAGGTATTGTCGTTATCCCAGCAGGGTGAGGTATTGTCGTTATCCCAGCAGGGTGAGGTATTGTCGTTATCCCAGCAGGGTGAGGTATTGTCGTTATCCCAGCAGGGTGAGGTATTGTTGTTATCCCAGCAGGGTGAGGTATTGTCGTTATCCCAGCAGGGTGAGGTATTGTCGTTATCCCAGCAGGGTGAGGTATTGTCGTTATCCCAGCAGGGTGAGGTATTGTCGTTATCCCAGCAGGGTGAGGTATTGTCGTTATCCCAGCAGGGTGAGGTATTGTCGTTATCCCAGCAGGGTGAGGTATTGTCGTTATCCCAGCAGGGTGAGGTATTGTCGTTATCCCAGCAAGGTGAGGTATTGTCGTTATCCCAGCAGGGTGAGGTATTGTCGTTATCCCAGCAGGGTGAGGTATTGTCGTTATCCCAGCAAGGTGAGGTATTGTCGTTATCCCAGCAGGGTGAGGTATTGTCGTTATCCCAGCAGGGTGAGGTATTGTCGTTATCCCAGCAGGGCGAGGTATTGTCGTTATCCCAGCAGGGCGAGGTATTGTCGTTATCCCAGCAGGGTGAGGTATTGTTGTTATCCCAGCAGGGTGAGGTATTGTTGTTATCCCAGCAGGGTGAGGTATTGTTGTTATCCCAGCAGGGCGAGGTATTGTTGTTATCCCAGCAGGGCGAGGTATTGTTGTTATCCCAGCAGGGTGAGGTATTGTTGTTATCCCAGCAGGGGAGGTATTGTTGTTATCCCAGCAGGGCGAGGTATTGTCGTTATCCCAGCAGGGTGAGGTATTGTCGTTATCCCAGCAGGGTTAGGTATTGTCGTTATCCCAGCAGGGTGAGGTATTGTCGTTATCCCAGCAGGGTGAGGTATTGTCGTTATCCCAGCAGGGTGAGGTATTGTTGTTATCCCAGCAGGGTGAGGTATTGTCGTTATCCCAGCAGGGTGAGGTATTGTCGTTATCCCAGCAGGGTGAGGTATTGTCGTTATCCCAGCAGGGAGAGGTATTGTCGTTATCCCAGCAGGGTGAGGTATTGTCGTTATCCCAGCAGGGTGAGGTATTGTCGTTATCCCAGCAGGGTGAGGTATTGTCGTTATCCCAGCAGGGAGAGGTATTGTCGTTATCCCAGCAGGGTGAGGTATTGTCGTTATCCCAGCAGGGTGAGGTATTGTCGTTATCCCAGCAGGGTGAGGTATTGTCGTTATCCCAGCAGGGTGAGGTATTGTCGTTATCCCAGCAGGGTGAGGTATTGTCGTTATCCCAGCAGGGTGAGGTATTGTCGTTATCCCAGCAGGGTGAGGTATTGTCGTTATCCCAGCAGGGTGAGGTATTGTCGTTATCCCAGCAGGGTGAGGTATTGTCGTTATCCCAGCAGGGCGAGGTATTGTCGTTATCCCAGCAGGGCGAGGTATTGTCGTTATCCCAGCAGGGTGAGGTATTGTCGTTATCCCAGCAGGGTGAGGTATTGTCGTTATCCCAGCAGGGTGAGGTATTGTCGTTATCCCAGCAGGGAGAGGTATTGTCGTTATCCCAGCAGGGTGAGGTATTGTCGTTATCCCAGCAGGGTGAGGTATTGTCGTTATCCCAGCAGGGTGAGGTATTGTCGTTATCCCAGCAGGGTGAGGTATTGTCGTTATCCCAGCAGGGTGAGGTATTGTCGTTATCCCAGCAGGGTGAGGTATTGTCGTTATCCCAGCAGGGTGAGGTATTGTCGTTATCCCAGCAGGGTGAGGTATTGTCGTTATCCCAGCAGGGTGAGGTATTGTCGTTATCCCAGCAGGGTGAGGTATTGTCGTTATCCCAGCAGGGTGAGGTATTGTCGTTATCCCAGCAGGGTGAGGTATTGTCGTTATCCCAGCAGGGTGAGGTATTGTCGTTATCCCAGCAGGGTGAGGTATTGTCGTTATCCCAGCAGGGTGAGGTATTGTCGTTATCCCAGCAGGGTGAGGTATTGTCGTTATCCCAGCAGGGTGAGGTATTGTCGTTATCCCAGCAGGGTGAGGTATTGAAAAAAGGTGCGTGAATAATTTTGACCCCTATCTTTTTGAGAAAAATATATATTACCTGTTAAACAAGATCTCTGAGTAATTGTATTACTATAATATAATTTCCCCAAAATATTTTCCTACAAAATATTCATTTTTACTCATCTTTATCAAGGATATCAATCATTAATACTTTTGGACCCCACTGTATGTGCAGTATATACTGAGCCTTCAGAAGGTATTCACACCCCTTGACTGATACAGAGCCTTCAGAAAGTATTCACACCCCTTGACTGGTACAGAGCCTTCAGAAAGTATTCACACCCCTTGACTGGTACAGAGCCTTCAGAAGGTATTCACACCCCTTGACTGGTACAGAGCCATCAGAAGGTATTCACACCCCTTGACTGGTACAGAGCCTTCAGAAGGTATTCACACCCCTTGACTTATTCCACATTTAGTTCTTACAGCCTGAATTAAATTTAAAAAATGTATCTAACCCATCTACAAACAATACTCCATAATGACAAAGTGTATTGAAAACGAAATGCATCCCATTTACATTAGGCCCCTAAGTCCCAGACTCATGTTCACCAGTTGAAACCTTACACTCACTACCTACAGTTAGGATATGAGTCAATACTTTGCACCTTTGGCAGCGATTACAGCTGTGAGGCTTTCTGGGTAAGACTCTAAGAGCTTTCCACATCTGGATTGTCCAATATTTGCACATTTATTCTTTATACATTTCTTCAAGCACTGTCAAGTTGTTTGTTGATCATTGCTAGACTGCCATTTTCATGTCTTGCCATTAGATTTCCAAGCAGATTTTAAGTAAAAACTGTAACTAGGCCACTTGGGAACATGCAATGTCATCTTGGAAAGCAACTCCAGTGTATATTTGGCCTTGTGTTTTAGGTCATTGTCCTGCTGAAAGGTGAATTTGTCTCTCAGTGAGTGTTGAAAAGCAGACCGAACCAGGTTTTCCTCTAGGATTTTGCCTGTGCTTTGCTATTTTCTGTTTCTTTTTATTCAAAACAAAAAACTCCCTAGTCCTTACTGATGACAAGCATACCCATAACATTATGCAGCCACCACCATGCTTGAAAATATTAAGTGATACTCAGTAATGTGTTGGATTTGCCCCAAATATAACGCGTGTTTTGGAAT
This sequence comes from Oncorhynchus keta, assembly GCF_023373465.1. Taxonomy (NCBI): domain Eukaryota; kingdom Metazoa; phylum Chordata; class Actinopteri; order Salmoniformes; family Salmonidae; genus Oncorhynchus; species Oncorhynchus keta. The sequence continues at coordinate 47,341 of NW_026284541.1, forward strand.
ATTTTTATTCTGTACAGGCTTCCTTCTTTTCACTCTGTTATTTAGGTTAGTATTGTGGAGTAACTAAAATGTTGTTGATCCATCCTCAGTTTTATCCTATCACAGCAATTAAACTAACTATTTTAAAGTCCCCATTGGTCTCATGGTGAAATCCTGAGCGGTTTCCTTCCTCTCTGGCAACTGAGGGATATTCAATGTCTGCTTTTTTTTATTTTGACCCATTCTTTGAAAGGTATTGGAAATCCTCCCTTGTCTTTGTGATTGAATCGGTTTGAAATTCAGTGCTCGACTGAGGGAACTTACAGATAATTCTATGTGTGGGATACAGAGATGAGGTAGTCATTCAAAAACGTTTTTTGCACACAGTGAGTTCATGCAACTTATTATATGACTTCAACTTATTTAGAGGTTGAATACTTATTCACTCACGACATTTCAGCTTTTCATTTTTAATTCATTTGTAACAATTTCTAAAAACTTAAGTCCACTTTGACACTTTCAGGTATTGTGTATAGGCCAGGGACACAATCTAAATGTAATCCATTTTAAATTCAGGCTGTATTACAAATGTGGAAAAGTCTAGGCCCGTGAATACTTTCTAAAGGCATTGTATGTCTGTATGTGATTAATCCGAGCCCTGTTATTTCTATCTGATGTGTTTCCCTACAGGTCCCATTCTCTGAAAACATCCAGCACCCCCAGCTCCATGAGTGGCCCACTGCTGTCATGAGTGTCTACCTGAGGATGTGAGTTGTTGTCAACCTGAGGATGTGAACTGCTGCTGTTAATGATATTGTCAACCTGAGGATGTGAGTTGTTGTCTACCTGAGGATGTGAACTGCTGCTGTTAATGATATTGTCAACCTGAGGATGTGAGTTGTTGTCAACCTGAGGATGTGAACTGCTGCTGTTAATGATATTGTCAACCTGAGGATGTGAGTTGTTGTCAACCTGAGGATGTGAGTTGTTGTCAACCTGAGGATGTGAGTTGTTGTCAACCTGAGGATGTGAGTTGTTGTCAACCTGAGGATGTGAGTTGTTGTCAACCTGAGGATGTGAGTTGTTGTCAACCTGAGGATGTGAGTTGTTGTCAACCTGAGGATGTGAGTTGTTGTCAACCTGAGGATGTGAGTTGTTGTCAACCTGAGGATGTGAGTTGTTGTCAACCTGAGGATGTGAGTTGTTGTCAACCTGAGGATGTGAACTGCTGCTGTTAATGATATTGTCAACCTGAGGATGTGAGTTGTTAATGATATTGTCAACCAACCTGAGGATGTGAGTTATTGTCAACCTGAGGATGTGAGTTATTGTCAACCTGAGGATGTGAGTTGTTGTCAACCTGAGGATGTGAACTGCTGCTGTGTAATGAGGATATTGTCTACCTGAGGATGTGAGTTGTTGTCAACCTGAGGATGTGAGTTGTTGTCAACCTGAGGATGTGAGTTGTTGTCAACCTGAGGATGTGAGTTGTTGTCAACCTGAGGATGTGAGTTATTGTCAACCTGAGGATGTGAGTTGTTGTCAACCTGAGGATGTGAGTTGTTGTCAACCTGAGGATGTGAGTTATTGTCAACCTGAGGATGTGAGTTATTGTCAACCTGAGGATGTGAGTTGTTGTCAACCTGAGGATGTGAACTGCTGCTGTTAATGATATTGTCTACCTGAGGATGTGAGTTGTTGTCAACCTGAGGATGTGAGTTGTTGTCAACCTGAGGATGTGAGTTGTTGTCAACCTGAGGATGTGAGTTATTGTCAACCTGAGGATGTGAGTTATTGTCAACCTGAGGATGTGAGTTATTGTCAACCTGAGGATGTGAGTTATTGTCAACCTGAGGATGTGAGTTATTGTCAACCTGAGGATGTGAGTTGTTGTCAACCTGAGGATGTGAGTTGTTGTCAACCTGAGGATGTGAGTTATTGTCAACCTGAGGATGTGAGTTATTGTCAACCTGAGGATGTGAGTTGTTGTCAACCTGAGGATGTGAACTGCTGCTGTTAATGATATTGTCTACCTGAGGATGTGAGTTGTTGTCAACCTGAGGATGTGAGTTGTTGTCGTCTGCCTGAGATTGCTTTTTACTGATCTGTGAAACGGATTCCACACGGTTAGAACTGTTTTAAGTGTGAATCTGTCAATGTTCTAACTGTGTGAGTCCGTTTTTTGTATTTATTATGGATCCCCGGTGGATGGCTCGGGGTCATGGAGGTGTATTTATCATGGATCCCCGGTGGATGGCTCGGGGTCATGGAGGTGTATTTATCATGGATCCCCGGTGGATGGCTCGGGATCATGGAGGTGTATTTATTATGGATCCCCGGTGGATGGCTCGGGGTCATGGAGGTGTATTTATTATGGATCCCCGGTGGATGGCTCGGGATCATGGAGGTGTATTTATTATGGATCCCCGGTGGATGGCTCGGGGTCATGGAGGTGTATTTATTATGGATCCCCGGTGTGATGGCTATGGATCCCTGGTGGATGGGGTCATGGAGGTGTATTTATTATGGATCCCCGGTGGATGGCTCGGGATCATGGAGGTGTATTTATTATGGATCCCCGGTGGATGGCTCGGGGTCATGGAGGTGTATTTATTATGGATCCCCGGTGGATGGCTCGGGGTCATGGAGGTGTATTTATCATGGATCCCTGGTGGATGGCTCGGGGTCATGGAGGTGTATTTATTATGGATCCCCGGTGGATGGCTCGGGGTCATGGAGGTGTATTTATTATGGATCCCCACTAGCTGCTGCTAAGCCAGAAGCTACTCTTTCTGGGGACCAGTAAAAATGAAGGCAGTATAATATACATTATAGTAACACTTTTAAACATTAAAATACATTTTCCAACAGATTTCACAGTACATTAAGTCCTCAGGCCACTAGTCTACTACAACACACTATCCAGGTGTGTAGGGTGTTTGTTGTGTGTGTTTTGTGTACCTGTGAGTGTGACTTCACAGTCCTTGCTGTTCCATTAGGTGTATTTGTATTATTTTTCTCCATATTCTACTGCTTGCATGAGTTTTAGGGCTCCCGAGTGGCTCAGCGGTGTAAGGCACTGCATCTCAGTGCTACAGGCATCATTACAGACCATGGTTCGATTCCAGGCTGTATCACAATCTGCCATGATTGGGAGTCCTATAGGGCGGGGCACAATTGGCCCAGCATTGTTAGAGTTTGGCAGGGGGAAGGCAGTCATTGTAAATAAGAATTTGATCTTAATTGACTTGTCTAGTTAAGTAAAATAGAAAATTGATGTGGAGTAGAGTTCCATGTAGCCATGGCTCTATGTCTATGCATTACTGCTCGCCTCTCATAGTCTGTTCTGGACTTGAGATGTGTGGAAAGATCTCTGGTGGCATTTCTTGAAGTATGGTAGTCCGAGCTGTGTGCTCGTAACTCAGAGCTCTGTGCATTCAACTTGCCAATACTTCTTACATAAAACAAGTAGTGATGAAGTCAATCTCACCTCCACTTTGAGCCATGAGAGATTGACATGCATATTATTAATGTTCGCTCTACATGTACATTTAAGGGCCAGCAATGCTGCCCTGTTCTGAGCCAACTGCAATTTTCCTAAGCCCCTCTTTGTGCCACCGGACCACACGACTGGGCAGTAGTACAGGTGCGACTAGGGCCTGCAGGACCTGCCTTGTTGATAGTGCTGTTAAGAAGGCAGAGCAATGCTTTATTATGGACACATTTCTACCCATCTTAGCTACTGTTGCATCAATATGTTTTTACCATAACAGTTTACAATCCAGTGTTATTCCAAGCAGTTTAGTCTCCTCAATTTCCTCATTATTCATTACAAGATTAAGTGAATGATTTGCCCCAAATACAATGCTTTTAGTGTTTGAAATATTTAGTACTAACTTATTTCTTGCCACCCATTCTGAAACTGACTGCATCTCTTTAAGTGTTGCAGTGATTTCACTTGCTGTAGTACCTGACCTGTATAGTGTTGAGTCATCCGCATACATAGACACACAGGCTTTCTCATAGCCAGTGGTAGGTCATTAGTAAATATTGGGAAAAAAGTAAGGGTCCTAGACAGCTGCCCTGGGGAATGCACACTTTTTTTGTAACCTTAGATTGAAGAGAGAGCCGATAGGAGTGGCTATATCGCCTACAGTAATTTTCCATCCAAGTTGTCATTGTTGATAGATCCCCCCTCTTCCACACCCAATTTACATAATTTAAAGTTACAATGCTTGTCTTTCATAATTTGGTCAGTTATACTTGGATGTGTAGGTTTTGCATGTGTTGCTGGAAAGTTATGCCTAAGTCTGCTAATCTTGCCAATTAACAAAATAATTAACCCTGAGCCTACAATTTCCTCACTCTGAAGAAATTGATTTAACATAATTTAAAATCCCAGGTTGCAGGTACTGGTTACAGTTTGAAGGTTTTTCTTTAGTGGGCAGCTTGATGAAAGCCAGTCAATATTTAGGTCACCACTGGGTATTGCTACAACTGTATCATTAAAGGTATTATCCAAGTGAGTTTCAGAGAGAGAATATGTATGTCATTTGTTACAAGCAAGTAATTGATTTCATGAACCTTGTTTCTTGGGCTACATATGTTCATGTGGGCTATTTTTAGCACTTGATTTGATTTAAATTGTTATATTGTTGTCACAGTGTGAATCAATTATACTGTTTTAAAACTTCTTTGGGCTGAGATCCCGCTAACGGGATCGATATGACAACAGCCAGTGAAAGTGCAGGGCTCCAAATTTAAAACAACAGAAATCCCATAATTAAAATTCCTCAAGCATACAACTTTTTCACACCATTTTAAAGATACACTTCTTGTTAATCCCACCACAGTGTCCGACTTCAAATAGGCTTTATGGCGAAAGAACCACAAACGATTATGTTAAGTCACAGATAAACACAGCCATTTTTCCACCCAATGAGAGGAGTCACAAAAATCAGAAATAAAGAGAGAATTAATCACTAACCTTTGATCTTCATCAGATGACACTCATAGGACTTCATGTTACACAATACATGTATGTTTTGTTCGATAATGTCAATCATTTATGTCCAAATAGCTTATTTCGTTAGCGCGTTTGGTAAATAAACCCAAACTCACAATGCGCATTCACTAGTTGCAGACGAAATGTCAAAAAGTTGTTACAGTCCGTAGAAACATGTCAAACAAAGTATAGAATCAATCTTTAGGATGTTTTTATCATAAATCTTCAATAACGTTCCAATCGGAGAATTCCTTTGTCTGTAGAATTGCAATGGAACGCAGGCCGCTCTCACGTGAACGAGTGTGGCCAGCTCGTGGCTTTCCGTCAGACACCTGACTCATTCCCCTCTCATTCGGCCCCACTTCACAGTAGAAGCATCAAACAAGGTTCTAAAGTCTCTTGACATCTAGTGGAAGCCTTCGGAAGTGCAACATGACCAATATCCCACTGTATCTTTAATATGGAATGAGTTGGAAAAACGACCAACCTCAGATTTCTCACTTCCTGGTTGGATTTTTTTTCTCGGTTTTTGTCTGCCATATGAGTTCTGTTCTACTCACATACATCATTCAAACAGTTTTAGAAACTTCAGAGTGTTTTCTATCCAAATATACTAATAATATGCATATATTAGCAACTGGGACTGAGAAGCAGGCAGTTTACTCTGGGCACCTTATTCATCCAAGCTACTCAATACTGCCCCCAGCCATAAGAAGTTAACCGTGCGGAGCCGGTTATACTGTTTTAACAGTGTGGAGCCGGTTATACTGTTTCAACAGTGTGGAGCCGGTTATACTGTTTTAACAGTGTGGAGCCGGTTATACTGTTTTAACAGTGTGGAGCCGGTTATACTGTTTCAACAGTGTGGAGCCGGTTATACTGTTTCAACAGTGTGGAGCCGGTTATACTGTTTCAACAGTGTGGAGCCGGTTATACTGTTTTAACAGTGTGGAGCCGGTTATACTGTTTTAACAGTGTGGAGCCGGTTATACTGTTTTAACAGTGTGGAGCCGGTTATACTGTTTTAACAGTGTGGAGCCGGTTATACTGTTTTAACAGTGTGGAGCCGGTTATACTGTTTTAACAGTGTGGAGCCGGTTATACTGTTTTAACAGTGTGGAGCCGGTTATACTGTTTTAACAGTGTGGAGCCGGTTATACTGTTTTAACAGTGTGGAGCCGGTTATACTGTTTCAACAGTGTGGAGCCGGTTATACTGTTTCAACAGTGTGGAGCCGGTTATACTGTTTCAACAGTGTGGAGCCGGTTATACTGTTTTAACAGTGTGGAGCCGGTTATACTGTTTTAACAGTGTGGAGCCGGTTATACTGTTTTAACAGTGTGGAGCCGGTTATACTGTTTTAACAGTGTGGAGCCGGTTATACTGTTTTAACAGTGTGGAGCCGGTTATACTGTTTTAACAGTGTGGAGCCGGTTATACTGTTTCAACAGTGTGGAGCCGGTTATACTGTTTCAACAGTGTGGAGCCGGTTATACTGTTTCAACAGTGTGGAGCCGGTTATACTGTTTCAACAGTGTGGAGCCGGTTATACTGTTTTAACAGTGTGGAGCCGGTTATACTGTTTTGACAGTGTGGAGCCGGTTATACTGTTTTGACAGTGTGGAGCCGGTTATACTGTTTTGACAGTGTGGAGCCGGTTATACTGTTTTGACAGTGTGGAGCCGGTTATACTGTTTTGACAGTGTGGAGCCGGTTATACTGTTTTAACAGTGTGGAGCCGGTTATACTGTTTTAACAGTGTGGAGCCGGTTATACTGTTTTAACAGTGTGGAGCCAGTTATACTGTTTTTCATCCTGTATGTCTCCTCTGTTCCAGGCGTCAGTTCCTACGGATGTGCTATGTGTATGACTTCTCACTGAACGACCTGCTGGCTCCCAGTGAGTATGAGCTGTCTGAAAGAGCATCTACGCCATTTCTGTCTTTATCTTACTGATGCCAAGATATTGCAGTGGAAGGGTTATTTTCACCATATGACCGAGCAGATATTTGTCTCACATTGAGGATGTCACCTGGCTGCTGTCGGAAACTGAACGTCCATCTTGATCAAGTTCCTGCCCAAAGACATTGAATTGCATCAATTAGGGATGTAACGATTCACTAATGTGCATCGGTCCCAGGTTCAAATGTTTAAGATGTGAGCGTGGAACCCCATACGATCCAAATGTAGCATGCAGGGTTACGAATTGCCGGGTCACTAAAAAGTTTTGCTCCAATTGCTTTCTTTCTACCTTCCGGAAAATACCTCGGCGTCCTCTCATGCACTGAGCATGTAATTATATTGACAGTTATTGATCTACAAGTCATTTTGCATGCTGAACAACACCAGGCGATATCAGTAGTCAAACTGTGCACAGCTTCGCCCGCTGACCAACGAGAGGTAGGCCTATTCCTGATCTGTCACATCTGCAGGTCACCTTCAACATTCAGATTTTGGTGAAATGGCTTTCGCAAGATTAGGCTTTATTAGTTGAGTGACAATCAAAGTAATTTGCTTTAGTTATTTTTCTTATCAACATTTTTGTTGCTGTTGAAAATTGTGTTTTACCTGAATAAAAGTGCCTCTGCGGTAGCTTAGGCTTCAACTCTCACCTGGCTATAGGTAAACTACATTCTGCTCGGGGCTTACATTAGAGTTTATTTTAATTGTGCAGGTTCACTATCAGCAATACTTTTGGTAGTATTGCTCGAAACAATCAGTATACATGGTATTTTTTATATATTTGTTTTGTAGATGCGCTTTAATATTGCAAATAGATTGTATTTTCATCCATGTAATTGTCTTCATAATTTCCAATCCCCTAGATATACATATTTTTCCCCTTCTATATATGTGTGTTTATATGAGAAGAAAAATAAATATATTTTCATTTATTATTTTTCCCTAACCCTACCACCCCCCAAATTCTACTTCCAGCTTATACATTTTACAATAGTTATCTTTTGTTTGTTTTTAATCATTCAGCTACCCTCAACCCCAACCCCTTGCATTCGGAAACTATTCAGACCCCTTTTCCCACATTTTGTTATGTTACAGCCTTATTCTAACATGGATTAAATAAATGTTGTTCCTACAATACCCCATAATGACAAAGAGAAAACAGGTTTTTAGAAATGTTTCCAAATGTATTAAAAGTAAAAAAACAGATACCGTATTTACATAAGTATTGTAGATGTGGTTGTTACATGGCTGAGCTCTTTAATCACCACTTCATTAAGTCAGGATTCCTATTTGACTCAGCCACGCCTCCTTGCACGTCCAACATTTCCTCATCTCCCACCCCTTCTAATGTGACTATCCCTGATGCTTCTCCCTCTTTTTCCCCTGCCGAGCTAAAAGTTTCTCCCTGCAGGCAGTCAGAGTCCGAGGTGCTAAAGGAGCTCCTTAAACTTGACCCCCAAAAAACATCTAGGTCAGATGGTTTATACCCTTTCTTCTTGAGTCTTGGTAACGATAGAGGGGCAGCAACCTTATCTCCAACTTTTTAGCCTTTCTCTCCTTTCTGGGGAGGTTCCCATTGCTTTGAAAGCAGCCACAGTTTGTCCTTTATTTAAAGGGGGAGATCAAGCTGATCCTAACTGTTATAGGCCTATTTCTATTATTCCCTGTTTATCAAAGTGTTGGGAAAACTGGTCTAATCAACTGACTGGCTTTCTTGATTATAGTATTCTCTCTGGTATGCAATCTGGTTTCCGCTCACATTATGGATGTGTCATTGCAAGCTTAAAATAACTCAATGTCACCATTGTGCTGCTATTTTTATTGACTTGGCCATAGCTTTTGATACCGTAGACCGTTCCGTTCTTGTGGGCCGTTCTTCTGAGTGTTGGTGTCTCTGGGGGTGGGTCTTTGGCCTCCAAAACAAATGTGGTTTGGTAAAAATAATGCCCCTCTTCCCACGTGTTATTACTACCGCTGCGGGTTTAGAGCTTGAGGTAGTCACCTCATACAAGTACTTGGGAGTACGGCTGGACGGTGCACTGTCCTTCTCTCAGCACATATCAAATCTGCAGGCTAAAGTTAAATCTAGACCTGGTTTCCTCTATCGTAATCGCTCCTCCTTCACCCCAGCTGCCAAACTAACCCTGATTCAGATGACCATCCTACCCAGGCTAGAGTACGGAGACATAATTTATAGATCGGCAGGTAAGGGTGCTCTCGAGCGGCTAGATGTTATTTACCATTTGACCATCAGATTTGTCACCAATGGTCCTTCTAGGACACATCACTGCACTCTATACTCCTCATCTCTGTATACCCATTGCAAGACCCACTGGTTGATGCTTATTTATAAAACCCTCTTAGACCTCACTCCCTCCTGAGATATCTGGGAAACTAGTCAGGATCGAGGCAAAGATGAACGGAGCAAAATACAGAGATCCTTGATGAAAACCTGCTTCAGAGCGCTCAAACAGGACAATGAGCCGAAGCACACAGCCAAGACAATGCAGGAGTGGCTTCAGGACCAGTCTCGTAATGTCCTCGAGTGGCCCAGCCAGAGCTCAGACTTGAACCCAAACGAACATCTCTGTAGAGACCTGAAAATAGCTGTGCAGCAACGCTCCCCATCCAACCTGACAGAGCTTGAGAAGATCTTCAGAGAAGAATGGGAGAAACTCCCCAGACACAGGTGTGCCAAGCTTGTAGCGTCATACCCTAGAAGACTCGAGGCGATACATCATGCAAAGCAGCCACAACCGTCAGTAAGACTGTCCATGATTGAGTCTTTGAATGAAGAGATGGAGATAAAACTGTCCAGTTTGAGTGTTTGTTGCAGCTCGTTCCAGTCGCTAGCTGCAGCGAACTGAAAAGAGGAGCGACCCAGGGATGTGTATGCTTTGGGGACCTTTAACAGAATGTGACTGGCAGAATGGGTGTTGTTTGTGGAGGTTGAGGGCTGCAGTAAACATCTCTTATTGGGGGAGAGTGTGACTGAGCACACAAATGAGGGTTGAGGGTGACGGAGAGCACAAATGAGGGTTGAGGGTGACAGAGCACAAATGAGGGTCGCACACTAGCTCACAACCTCCATCAGCAGCAGATTTTAATTTACAATGGGAAATGAATGTTTCTGCAACAAATGTTAGTGCATTGCATCAATTAATTCCTTTAATCAAACCAAATAGTTTTAAACTACAATGTACCGTATTAGAGAGCCCATGTATCGAATCGTCTTGAAAGGGAAAGATGCACATCCCTGGCGTCAATCGATGGTTCTGTGCCATGTCATCGACTGTGCAGTTAGACACCAGATTGCTAATTAATATCATGTGGTTAGCTGATATGTTAAATTCCTATCCACGCCCACCACCCTTAGATAACCTTCCTATCTCCCTGTCTGTCCGTCCTTTACAGAGGTGAAGAGGACGGTGACCATCCTGAGTGGCATCATGAACTACCTTCACTTCAGGAAGCAGAGGCTTGATATGACTATGGGACACCAGGAGAGATTTGTAAGTCTGACTGAGATACATTATCCCCTACTGCTCAGTTACAACTGGGACACATTATCCCCTACTGCTCAGTTACCACTGGGACACATTATCCCCTACTGCTCAGTTACCACTGGGACACATTATCCCCTACTGCTCAGTTACCACTGGGACACATTATCCCCTACTGCTCAGTTACAACTGGGACACATTATCCCCTACTGCTCAGTTACAACTGGGACACATTATCCCCTACTGCTCAGTTACCACTGGGACACATTCTCCCCTACTGCTCAGTTACCACTGGGACACATTATCCCCTACTGCTCAGTTACAACTGGGACACATTAGCCCCTACTGCTCAGTTACAACTGGGACACATTTGCCCCTACTGCTCAGTTACAACTGGGACACATTCTCCCCTACTGCTCAGTTACAACTGGGACACATTAGCCCCTACTGCTCAGTTATAACTGGGACACATTATCCCCTACTGCTCAGTTACAACTGGGACACATTATCCCCTACTGCTCAGTTACAACTGGGACACATTATCCCCTACTGCTCAGTTATAACTGGGACACATTATCCCCAACTGCTCAGTTACAACTGGGACACATTATCCCCTACTGCTCAGTTACAACTGGGACACATTATCCCCTACTGCTCAGTTACAACTGGGACACATTATCCCCTACTGCTCAGTTACAACTGGGACACATTATCCCCTACTGCTCAGTTACAACTGGGACACATTATCCCCTACTGCTCAGTTACAACTGGGACACATTATCCCCTACTGCTCAGTTACAACTGGGACACATTATCCCCTATTCTAAAATAGATTAAATTGTTTTTTTCCCCCTCATCAATCTCATCAATATCCCATAATGACAAAGCAAAATGTTTTTATGTGCAAATTTGTAAAAATAAACTATCACATTTACTTGAGTATTCAGACCCTTCAACATGCATACAAAGGATTCCAAAAGTTTGAGTCAATATATATTTGAAATTCAGGAAACTAGCCTTACTCGCAGAGGTTAACTACATATGCAGGTAAACAAAAAATATACTCCTGTGTATTGATTTTAAGGAAGGCATTGATGTTTATGGTTACATTTGTGCAACGATTGTGCTTTTGTTAAATCATCACTCGTTTGGCGAAGTTGAAGTAGGCTGTGATTCGACGATAAATTAACAGGTACCGCATTGATTATATGCAACACAGGACAGTCTCGTTAACCTAGTAACATCATCAACCATGTGTAGTTAACTAGTAATTATGGGAAGATTGATTGTTTTTTTTATAAGATACGTTTAAAGCTAGCTAGCAACTTACCTTGGCTCATTGCAGCCACAAGGTCCTTTTGACACTGCACTCTCATAACAGGTGGTTAACCTGCCACACAGTCTCCTCGTGGATTGCAATGTAATTGGCCATAACCGGTGTCCAAAAAGGCTGATTATGAATTGTTATGAAATCAGCCCTAATTAATCTGCTGACCTCTGGTACGGTAGGTTAGGGTGGTATATGGCACGGTAGCGTAGTGTGAAGGGTACGGTAGTGTTGTGTGAATGGTACTGTAGGGTATGGTAGGGTTGTGTGAAGGGCAGGGTACGGTAGGGTACTGTAATGTGCAGGGTATGGTAGTGTGAAGGGTACGGTAGGGTACACTATTGTGAAGGGTATGGTAACAGTAGTGTGTTCTCGTTGTTTCAGAGAGAAGACATGGACAAGCTTCAGGCTTACTCACGAGGAACTAAAGACGCTCAGAAGAAAATGGACAAGCTGACGTAAGTGTTGAAGGAGAGGATGCCACAAGACTATTGAGCTGCAGCCCCGGAAGATGAAACGATCTGTAGTGCATTAGACTATTGAGATGCAGCCCTGGAAGATGAAACGATCTGTAGTGCATTAGACTATTGAGATGCAGCCCTGGAATATGAAACGATCTGTAGTGCATTAGACTATTGAGATGCAGCCCTGGAAGATGGAACGATCTGTAGTGCATTAGACTATTGAGATGCAGCCATGGAAGATGAAAAGATCTGTTGTACTTCTGACCTCTGACTCCTCTCTCCAGTACCATCCCCCCAGAGCAGCAGGCTGAAGCGAGGGAATTGGACTCTGCTCTGTCTGACCTGCAGACCAACACCATGCACCAATACCAGGAAGTGGTAGGTACTGTACAGTACTCCACCAGGTCATATTCATTAGGTACCAGACAGAACAAAAGACTACTGGGGAGGGACTATGTGGACTTGTTCAAGAAGAAACCTTTGTTTCGTTTCAGAATGCCATCAATGAGAATATTGCAGAGTGGAAATCGGAGATGGCAGAGAAGTCCCAAAAATTGGTACGTTATGATCAAGCTGAAGAATGCATTGAAATGTTAAAATGATTATCCTACGACTAAAATGTGTGTCTGTCAGACCCAGTTGAAGGTTGATGTGGCCACTCTAAAGGAGAACATTGGTAAGCTAAAGTCTCAGATTGTTGAGTCTCCTGAAGAGATGAAGATTCAGATGGAGAAGATGAAGGAAAACGTGAAGAACATCAAGCTGGCTATCGAGACGGCAGACGAGCGTCTGGTAGGGCTGCAGAGTAATGTCCAGGGTGTGACTCACAGCGAGGCTGACATCCAGCTGATATTTAAACTACTGCAGGACCTCCAGAGCTCCATGAACAAGACCCAACAGCACCAGGAAGAGGTTAGTACTGTTGTTGTTGTTAGACCCAACAGCACCAGGAAGAGGTTAGTACTGTTGTTGTTGTTAGACCCAACAGCACCAGGAAGAGGTTAGTACTGTCGTTGTTGTTAGACTCAACAGCACCAGGAAGAGGTTAGTACTGTTGTTGTTGTAGACAACAGCACCAGGAAGAGGTTAGTACTGTTGTTGTTAGACCCAACAGCACCAGGAAGAGGTTAGTACTGTTGTTGTTGTTTGACCCAACAGCACCAGGAAGAGGTTAGTACTGTTGTTGTTGTTAGACCCAACAGCACCAGGAAGAGGTTAGTACTGTTGTTGTTGTTAGACCCAACAGCACCAGGAAGAGGTTAGTACTGTTGTTGTTGTTAGACCCAACAGCACCAGGAAGAGGTTAGTACTGTTGTTGTTGTTAGACCCAACAGCACCAGGAAGAGGTTAGTACTGTTGTTGTTGTTAGACCCAACAGCACCAGGAAGAGGTTAGTACTGTTGTTGTTGTTAGACCCAACAGCACCAGGAAGAGGTTAGTACTGTCGTCGTTGTTGTTGTTAGACCCAACAGCACCAGGAAGAGGTTAGTACTGTCGTTGTTGTTAGACCCAACAGCACCAGGAAGAGGTTAGTACTGTTGTTGTTGTTAGACCCAACAGCACCAGGAAGAGGTTAGTACTGTTGTTGTTGTTGTTAGACCCAACAGCACCAGGAAGAGGTTAGTACTGTTGTTGTTGTTAGACCCAACAGCACCAGGAAGAGGTTAGTACTGTTGTTGTTGTTAGACCCAACAGCACCAGGAAGAGGTTAGTACTGTTGTTGTTGTTAGACCCAACAGCACCAGGAAGAGGTTAGTACTGTTGTTGTTGTTAGACCCAACAGCACCAGGAAGAGGTTAGTACTGTTGTTGTTGTTGTTAGACCCAACAGCACCAGGAAGAGCTTAGTACTGTTGTTGTTGTTAGACCCAACAGCACCAGGAAGAGGTTAGTACTGTTGTTGTTGTTAGACCCAACAGCACCAGGAAGAGGTTAGTACTGTTGTTGTTGTTAGACCCAACAGCACCAGGAAGAGGTTAGTACTGTTGTTGTTAGACCCAACAGCACCAGGAAGAGGTTAGTACTGTTGTTGTTGTTAGACCCAACAGCACCAGGAAGAGGTTAGTACTGTTGTTGTTGTTAGACCCAACAGCACCAGGAAAAGGTTAGTACTGTTGTTGTTGTTAGACCCAACAGCACCAGGAAGAGGTTAGTACTGTTGTTGTTGTTTGACCCAACAGCACCAGGAAGAGGTTAGTACTGTTGTTGTTGTTTGACCCAACAGCACCAGGAAGAGGTTAGTACTGTTGTTGTTGTTAGACCCAACAGCACCAGGAAGAGGTTAGTACTGTTGTTGTTGTTAGACCCAACAGCACCAGGAAGAGGTTAGTACTGTTGTTGTTGTTAGACCCAACAGCACCAGGAAAAGGTTAGTACTGTTGTTGTTGTTAGACCCAACAGCACCAGGAAGAGGTTAGTACTGTTGTTGTTGTTAGACCCAACAGCACCAGGAAGAGGTTAGTACTGTTGTTGTTGTTGTTAGACCCAACAGCACCAGGAACTGTGTTACTGTGTTACTGTCCAACTGTGTTACTGTGTTACTGTCCTACTGTGTTACTGTCCTACTGTGTGCACAAACAAAAGAGCTTACATGAAGCATTGAGTAAATGTTAAACTTGGACCTCAAATGTAATGCTTTTGCCGTCTGAGGTGCAATAAGCTAAGGTGTGTGTGTGTGGGTGTGTGTGTGTGTGTAGGCCCAGGCTCTGGTGTGTGTGTATGAGGCACAGCAGAAGGAACTGAAGAACCATGGTGTGGAGGAGGGCCAGCTGAAGAGATCTTTAGGGATGAAGATGGACAAGGAGTCCAAACAACATATACGACGACAGAAGAAGAAGGAGATTAAGGATCAATACGTTGAGGATGTACTAGGGTAGGAGAGGGGAACGAGTGGGGGAGGAGAAGAGTAGAGAGGGGAGGAGAGGGGAACGAGTGGGGGAGGAGAAGAGTAGAGAGGGGAGGAGAGGGGAACGAGTGGGGGAGGAGAAGAGTAGGGAGGGTAGGAGAAGAGTAGGGAGGGGAGGAGAAGAGTAGGGAGGGGAGGAGAAGAGTAGGGAGGGGAGGAGAAGAGTAGGGAGGGAGGAGAAGAGTAGAGGGGATGAGAAGAGTAGAGAGGGAGGAGAAGAGAGAGAGGAGAAGAGTAGGGAGGGAGGAGAAGAGAGGGAGAGGGAGAACGAGTGGGGGAGGAGAAGAGTAGAGAGGGGAGGAGAAGAGTAGGGAGGGTAGGAGAGGGGAAGGAGTGGGGGAGGAGAAGAGGGAGAGGGTGGGGGAGGGAGAAGAGTAGGGGGAGGAGAAGAGTAGAGAGGGGAGGAGTAGAGTAGAGAGGGGAGAGGGAGAAGAGTAGATGAGGAGAAGAGTAGAGAGGGGAGGAGTAGAGTAGAGAGGGGAGGAGAAGAGTAGGGAGGGGGAGGAGAAGAGTAGGGAGGGGAGGAGAAGAGTAGGGAGGGGAGGAGAAGAGTAGGGAGGGGAGGAGAAGAGTAGGGAGGGGAGGAGAAGAGAGGGGAGGGGAGGAGAAGAGTAGATAGGGGAGGAGAAGAGTAGATAGGGGAGGAGAAGAGTAGATAGGGGAGGAGAAGAGTAGATGAGGGAAGAGAAGAGTAGATGAGGAGAAGAGTAGGGAGGAGAGGAGAAGAGAGGGAGGGGAGGAGAAGAGTAGATGAGGGGAGGAGGAGAGAGGGGAGGAGAAGGAGGGAAGAGTAGAGAGGAGAGGAGAAGAGTAGAGAGGGGAGGAGAAGAGTAGATAGGGGAGGCGAAGAGTAGATAGGGGAGGCGAAGAGTAGATAGGGGAGGAGAAGAGTAGATAGGGGAGGAGAAGAGTAGAGAAGAGGAGGGGAGAAGAGTAGGGAGGGGAGAAGAGAAGAGTAGGGAGGGAAGAGTAGATAGGGGAGGAGAAGAGTAGATAGGGGATGAGAAGAGTAGAGAGGATAAGAGTAGGGAGGGGAGGAGAGAGAGTAGAGGGAGGAGAAGAGTAGATGAGGGGGAGGAGTATAGAGGGGAAGATGAGGGGAGGAGAAGAGTAGAGAGGGGAGGAGAAGAGTAGAGAGGGGAGGAGAAGAGTAGAGAGGGGGGAGAAGAGAAGAGTAGAGAGGGGAGGAGAAGAGAAGAGGAGAGGAGAAGAGTAGAGGGAGGAGAAGAGTAGATAGGGGAGGAGAAGAGTAGATAGGGGAGGAGGAGAAGAAAAGAGAGGAGAGGAGAAGAGTAGGGAGAGGAGGAGAAGAGTAGGGAGGAGAAGAGTAGGGGGGAGGAGAAGAGTGTGAGGGGAGGAAGAGAAGAGTAGGGAGGGGAGAGAGAAGAGTAGGGAGGGGAGGAGAAGAGTAGGGAGGGGAGGAGAAGAGAAGAGTAGGGGAGAGAAGAGTAGATGAGGGGAGGAGAAGAGTAGAGAGGGGAGGAGAAGAGTAGGGAGGAAGGAGAGTAGAGAGGGGAGGAGAAGAGTAGAGAGGAGGAGAAGAGAAGGGAGGGGGAGAAGAGAAGAGTAGGGAGGAGGGAGAAGAGAAGAGTAGGGAGGGGAGAAGAGAAGAGTAGGGAGGGAGGAGAAGAGTAGGGAGGGGAGGAGAAGGAGATAGGGGAGGAGAAGAGTAGGGAGGGGAGGAGAAGAGTAGAGAGGGGAGGAGAAGAGAAGAGTAGGGAGGGGAGGAGAAGAGAAAGTAGATGAGGGGAGGTGAAGAGTAGGGGGGAGGAGAAGAGTAGGGAGGGGAGGAGAAGAGTAGGGAGGGGAGGAGAGAAGAGTAGGGAGGGGGAGGAGAAGAGTAGGGAGGGGAGGAGAAGAGTAGGGAGGGAGGAGAAGAGTAGGGAGGGGAGGAGAAGAGTAGGGAGGGGAGGAGAAGAGTAGGGAGGGAGGGAGGAGAAGAGTAGGGAGGAGGAGAAGAGTAGGGAGGGGAGGAGAAGAGAGAAGAGTAGGGAGAGGAAGAGAGAGGGAGGAGAAAAGTAGGGAGGAGAAGAGAAGTAGAGGGGAGGAGAAGAGAAGTGGGGGGAGGAGAAGAGAAGTGTGGGGGGAGGAGAAGAGAACGTGTGGGGAGGAGGAGAAGAGGAGGGAGGGGAGGAGAAGAGAAGAGTAGGGAGGGGAGGAGAAGAGAAGAGTAGAGAGGGGAAGAGAAGAGTAGGGAGGGGAGGAGAAGAGAAGAGAGGGGAAGAGAAGAGTAGGGAAGAGAATCGTAGGGAGGAGTATGCTTAAATTAAATATGTGTGTCTCTATAGTCAGTGTGACAATGTTCACCAGAAGAGGGAGCAGATAGCGGACCAGATCCAGGAGAGAGACAGAGATTCTCAACACCTCCGCAGTCAGATGACCAACCTGAGGGACACCTGCAGTCAGGAGACTGAGAAAGCACAGGTAACACACCACAGGCACAACATAAATGTCTAGATGACCAACCTGAGGAACACCCGCAATCAGGAGACGGCGAGAGCTCCGGTACTGTATATCTACACACCTTACAGGTATAATATCTATAGTGTGAGGTATGTAGTTAAACAGTGTTATATATATATATATATATCTACACACCTTACAGGTTGGCAGGTCTGAATATGAATGCATTTTGCAACACAATTTTAAGTCCAAGTACACTGGTGCAATATCAACCTTGACACTGAACCAATCACCTTTTCATATTTCTCTATATGGCCACCAGGACCTGTTTGATCGTCTGCTGGCAGCTCTGGATCACTTCCATAAACGCATACAGAACCACGTCGTCGAGGGCAACAACGACATCGTCAAGATGACTGCTAACTTCTAACCCAGTGTAGTTGACTTCTCCACATCTGTCATTAGTTTAGCTCTGCTAACTTCTAACCCAGTGTAGTTGACTTCTCCACATCTGTCATTAGTTTAGCTCAGCTCTGCTAACTTCTAACCCAGTGTAGTTGACTTCTCCACATCTGTCATTAGTTTAGCTCAGCTCTGCTAACTTCTAACCCAGTGTAGTTGACTTCTCCACATCTGTCATTAGTTTAGCTCAGCTCTGCTAACTTCTAACCCAGTGTAGTTGACTTCTCCACATCTGTCATTAGTTTAGCTCAGCTCTGCTAACTTCTAACCCAGTGTAGTTGACTTCTCCACATCTGTCATTAGTTTAGCTCAGCTCAACTTTAACCCAGTGTAGTTGACTTCTCCACATCTGTCATTAGTTTAGCTCAGCTCTGCTAACTTCTAACCCAGTGTAGTTGACTTCTCCACATCTGTCATTAGTTTAGCTCAGCTCTGCTAACTTCTAACCCAGTGTAGTTGACTTCTCCACATCTGTCATTAGTTTAGCTCAGCTCTGCTAACTTCTAACCCAGTGTAGTTGACTTCTCCACATCTGTCATTAGTTTAGCTCAGCTCTGCTAACTTCTAACCCAGTGTAGTTGACTTCTCCACATCTGTCATTAGTTTAGCTCAGCTCTGCTAACTTCTAACCCAGTGTAGTTGACTTCTCCACATCTGTCATTAGTTTAGCTCAGCTCTGCTAACTTCTAACCCAGTGTAGTTGACACATCTGTCATTAGCTCAGCTCTGCTAACTTCTAACCCAGTGTAGTTGACTTCTCCACATCTGTCATTAGTTTAGCTCTGCTAACTTCTAACCCAGTGTAGTTGACTTCTCCACATCTGTCATTAGTTTAGCTCAGCTCTACAGGTTCTAACCCAGTGTAGTTGACTTCTCCACATCTGTCATTAGTTTAGCTCTGCTAACTTCTAACCCAGTGTAGTTGACTTCTCCACATCTGTCATTAGTTTAGCTCAGCTCTGCTAACTTCTAACCCAGTGTAGTTGACTTCTCCACATCTGTCATTAGTTTAGCTCTGCTAACTTCTAACCCAGTGTAGTTGACTTCTCCACATCTGTCATTAGTTTAGCTCAGCTCTGCTAACTTCTAACCCAGTGTAGTTGACTTCTCCACATCTGTCATTAGTTTAGCTCTGCTAACTTCTAACCCAGTGTAGTTGACTTCTCCACATCTGTCATTAGTTTAGCTCAGCTCTGCTACCTTCTAACCCAGTGTAGTTGACTTCTCACATCTGTCATTAGTTTACTAACTTGAACCCAGTGTAGTTGACCTCCACATCTGTCATTAGTTTAGCTCTAACTTCTAACCCAGTGTAGTTGACTTCTCCACATCTGTCATTAGTTTAGCTCTGCTAACTTCTAACCCAGTGTAGTTGACTTCTCCACATCTGTCATTAGTTTAGCTCAGCTCTGCTAAGCTAACCCAGTGTAGTTGACTTCTCCACATCTGTCATTAGTTTAGCTCAGCTCTGCTAACTTCTAACCCAGTGTAGTTGACTTCTCTACATCTGTCATTAGTTTAGCTCAGCTCTGCTAACTTCTAACCCAGTGTAGTTGACTTCTCTACATCTGTCATTAGTTTAGCTCTGCTCTGCTAACTTCTAACCCAGTGTAGTTGACTTCTCCACATCTGTCATTAGTTTAGCTCAGCTCTGCTAACTTCTAACCCAGTGTAGTTGACTTCTCCACATCTGTCATTAGTTTAGCTCTGCTAACTTCTCCACATCTGTCATTAGTTTAGCTCTGCTAACTTCTAACCCAGTGTAGTTGACTTCTCCACATCTGTCATTAGTTTAGCTCAGCTCTGCTAACTTCTAACCCAGTGTAGTTGACTTCTCCACATCTGTCATTAGCTCAGCTCTGCTAACTTCTAACCCAGTGTAGTTGACTCCTCTCCATGTCTTATTTTGGTAACATGCAACTTTTATTTGTGAATAAAAATATCTATTCTCACTCTGCGGCGTCACCATCTGTTAATGTTTATTCATGTGACCACTTTTCAATTTTGTATATGAGACAAAACAATTGAATAGCATGACTATATAATTAGATGGTGCCGGAGGAGATAGCTGCTGTTTTACGGTCTCCAAACCAATTGTGCTATTGTGTTTTTTTGTGTAATTTGTAACTTATGTGTGCATTACTAGGACCTGAGAGGGTGGTACCCTCTCAGGTCCTGGAGCCGTACCGTCCTCTCAGGTCCTGGAGCCCGAAAAGGGAGATATGGAGAACTAAAAGAGGGAAGTGTGAGTTGTAATTATTTTGCTAATAATGTGGGCCCACCTGCCCTGAATGACGGGACACCACTGCTGTTACCTATGGGGTTTTACATTGTTTGGTCTCAAACTGTCCAGTTGGTGGCGGCAAAACACTTTTTTATAGTGTAGCCCGCCATAAAACCCACAGAAAAAGAAGCAGCAGAATCTTCCTGTTTTTGTGGTTTTATTTTGAGATTTGCTCCCTGCAATTATGTGTTTGCCCAGTTTTGAGGTGCGTCTGTGCAAACTGGTGAGACATGAGAACACCTTTACAACAATATTCTGACAAGCAGCATCAAAAGACAACAGCTGGAGGGATATGTCACAGATCTCATCAAATCAAAATCAATTTATATAGCCCTTCTTACATCAGCTGATATCTCAAAGGGCTGTACAGAAACCCAGCCTAAAATCCCAAACAGCAAGCAATGCAGGTGTAGAAGCACGGTGGCTAGGAAACACTCCCAGACACATTCTGACTGCCGGGTGGAAATTAGAACACGGCCAAGATGTTCAAATGTTCATAGATGACCAGCAGGGTCAAATAATAATCACAGTGGTTGTCGAGGGTGAAACAAGTCAGCACCTCAGGAGTAAATGTCAGTTGGCTTTTCATAGCCGTTCATTGAGAGTATCTACCACTCCTGCTGTCTCCAGAGAGTTGAAAACAGCAGGTCTGGGACAGGTAGCACATCTATCTGGTGAACATGAAATTTGAACACCGATATCAAAGAAATATTGAGAAAGATTTGGATTTGGGGCCGGTGTGTTCTCAATCTGAAATGGGTGAAGGAGAAGAGTGGGGCCGCAGTGTGTGTTTGTGGTCTTACGTTCAGCTGACCTACTTTTCTGGAAAGAAGAAATTCTGAGTGGGAAATTGTCAGTGCCTGTGTTGTGTCAAATCATACATATTAGCAGGGCTAGTTTAAACATCTGAAAACAGGCACTGTGGTGTTATGATTAGCAGATGTTTATGAAATCAGTTATTTTGGGTAAACATTTTAGCTCAACGTAGACCATGGAGATGTTTTAAGGTTGCTTGCAATGTATTCTATTGTTTTGGCCATCTGCTTGTAGGGGTGGAGGGTGTATGTGTGTTTTGGACAGCCCAGAGCAGAGCACTGAGGGCCCATCTACAGGTGGTTCATTGCCCCTTGGTTCATCATCTCACCGGCCTGGATCATCACCTCCCCGGCCCCTCTCCAAAGCCCAGGCCCTTCTCACCAACACCCAACCCACGGTCCAGGCGAACCCGTGCTCCCTGCCCTGCAACTCCATCAACCTCTGACCCATCTCCCCGACCCAGCCACAATGACCAGAAGAGGAAGACAGCTGACCCATCTCCCGACCCAGCCACAATGACCAGAAGAGGAAGACAGCTGACCCATCTCCCCGACCCAGCCACAATGACCAGAAGAGGAAGACAGCTGACCCATCTCCCGACCCAGCCACAATGACCAGAAGAGGAAGACAGCTGACCCATCTCCCGACCCAGCCACAATGACCAGAAGAGGAAGACAGCTGACCCATCTCCCCGACCCAGCCACAATGACCAGAAGAGGAAGACAGCTGACCCATCTCCCGACCCAGCCACAATGACCAGAAGAGGAAGACAGCTGACCCATCTCCCCGACCCAGCCACAATGACCAGAAGAGGAAGACAGCTGACCCATCTCCCCGACCCAGCCACAATGACCAGAAGAGGAAGACAGCTGACCCATCTCCCGACCCAGCCCAGCCACAATGACCAGAAGAGGAAGACAGCTGACCCATCTCCCGACCCAGCCACAATGACCAGAAGAGGAAGACAGCTGACCCATCTCCCCGACCCAGCCACAATGACCAGAAGAGGAAGACAGCTGACCCATCTCCCGACCCAGCCACAATGACCCACAATCTGACCAGAATGACCAGAAGAGGAAGACAGCTGACCCATCTGACCCCAATGACCCAGCCACAATGACCAGAAGAGGAAGACCCAGCCACAATGACCAGAAGAGGAAGACAGCTGACCCATCTCCCGACCCAGCCACAATGACCAGAAGAGGAAGACAGCTGACCCATCTGACCCAGCCACAATGACCAGAAGAGGAAGACAGCTGACCCATCTCCCCGACCCAGCCACAATGACCAGAAGAGGAAGACAGCTGACCCATCTCCCGACCCAGCCACAATGACCAGAAGAGGAAGACAGCTGACCCAGACCCCACAATGACCAGAAGAGGAAGACAGCTGACCCATCTCCCCGACCCAGCCACAATGACCAGAAGAGGAAGACGGCTGACCCATCTCCCCGACCCAGCCACAATGACCAGAAGAGGAAGACAGCTGACCCATCTCCCCGACCCAGCCACAATGACCAGAAGAGGAAGACAGCTGAGGATCCTTTGGACACTGCAGCAGGAGTTACAGAAACAGAAACGTCCAGCTAAGGCTGCGACAATTTTCACAAAACCACTTGTTGCAATTTGGATGAGTCTCTCTTGTTCAGATATCGGTAAGTGGACTGGAGGCAGGGCATGAAGGGGGATAACAAATCCAGTTGTTTGTGTCGTCCGTTTTGGGAAAGTACCTGCGTAACTGAGCACCCAACTCACTCAGGTGCTTCACTACATCACATGACATTGTTCGTAAGCTCGAGTTAATTTGCACATAAAAAATCACACAATGATGGAAAGACCTGTGTGTTGTCCTTGTTATTTAAAAAAAAAATGATTTAACCTTTATTTAACCAGGTAGGCAAGTTGAGAACAAGTTCTCATTTACAATTGCGACCTGGCCAAGATAAAGCAAAGCAGTTCGACAGATACAACGACACAGAGTTACACATGGAGTAAAACAAACATACAGTCAATAATACAGTATAAACAAGTCTATATACGATGAGAGCAAATGAGGTGAGATAAGGGAGGTAAAGGCAAAAAAAGGCCATAGTGGCAAAGTAAATACAATATAGCAAGTAAAACACTGGAATGGTAGATTTGCAGTGGAATAATGTGCAAAGTAGAAATAAAAATAATGGGGTGCAAAGGAGCAAAATAAATAAATAAATACAGTAGGGGAAGAGGTAGTTTGGGCTAAATTATAGATGGGCTATGTACAGGTGCAGTAATCTGTGAGCTGCTCTGACAGTTGGTGCTTAAATCTAGTGAGGGAGATACGTGTTTCCAGTTTCAGAGATTTTTGTAGTTCGTTCCAGTCATTGGAAGCAGAGAACTGGAAGGAGAGGCGGCCAAAGAAAGAATTGGTTTTGTGGGTGACCAGAGAGATATACCTGCTGGAGCGCGTGCTACAGATGGGTGCAGCTATGGTGACCAGCGAGCTGAGATAAGGAGGGACTTTACCTAGCAGGGTCTTGTAGATGACATGGAGTGGGGTTGTGGGTTTGGCGAGGAGTATGAAGCGACGGCCAGCCAACGAGAGCGTACAGGTCGCAATGGTGGGTAGTATATGGGGCTTTGGTGACAAAACGGATTGCACTGTGATAGACTGCATCCAATTTGTTGAGTAGGGTATTGGAGGCTATTTTGTAAACACTAATAACATGTGACTACTACACTGTAATAACACCTGTACATGTGACTATTACACTGTAATAACACCTGTACATGTGACTATTACACTGTAATAACACCTGTACATGTGACTATTACACTGTAATAACACCTGTACATGTGACTATTACACTGTAATAACACCTGTACATGTGACTATTACACTGTAATAACACCTGTACATGTGACTATTACACTGTAATAACACCTGTACATGTGACTATTACACTGTAGTAACACCTGTACATGTGACTATTACACTGTAGTAACACCTGTACATGTGACTATTACACTGTAATAACACCTGTACATGTGACTATTACACTGTAATAACACATGTACATGTGACTATTACACTGTAGTAACACATGTACATGTGACTATTACACTGTAATAACACCTGTACATGTGACTATTACACTGTAATAACACCTGTACATGTGACTATTACACTGTAATAACACCTGTACATGTGACTATTACACTGTAATAACTCCTGTACATGTGACTATTACACTGTAATAACACCTGTACATGTGACTATTACACTGTAATAACACCTGTAACCCTGTACATGTGACTATTACACTGTAATAACACCTGTACATGTGACTATTACACTGTAATAACACCTGTAACCCTGTACATGTGACTATTACACTGTAATAACACCTGTACATGAATTACACTGTAACACATGTGACTATTACACTGTAATAACACCTGTAACCCTGTACATGTGACTATTACACTGTAATAACACCTGTACATGTGACTATTACACTGTAATAACACCTGTACATGTGACTATTACACTGTAATAACACCTGTACATGTGACTATTACACTGTAATAACACCTGTAACCCTGTACATGTGACTATTACACTGTAATAACACCTGTACATGTGACTATTACACTGTAATAACTCCTGTACATGTGACTATTACACTGTAATAACACCTGTACATGTGACTATTACACTGTAGTAACACCTGTACATGTGACTATTACACTGTAATAACACCTGTACATGTGACTATTACACTGTAATAACACCTGTACATGTGACTATTACACTGTAATAACACCTGTACATGTGACTATTACACTGTAATAACACCTGTAACCCTGTACATGTGACTATTACACTGTAATAACACCTGTACATGTGACTATTACACTGTAATAACTCCTGTACATGTGACTATTACACTGTAATAACTCCTGTACATGTGACTATTACACTGTAGTAACACCTGTACATGTGACTATTACATGTAATGACTATTACACTGTAATAACACCTGTACATGTGACTATTACACTGTAATAACACCTGTAACCTGTACATGTGACTATTACACTGTAATAACACCTGTACATGTGACTATTACACTGTAATAACACCTGTACATGTGACTATTACACTGTAATAACACCTGTACATGTGACTATTACACTGTAATAACACCTGTACATGTGACTATTACACTGTAATAACTCCTGTACATGTGACTATTACACTGTAATAACACCTGTACATGTGACTATTACACTGTAGTAACACCTGTACATGTGACTATTACACTGTAATAACACCTGTACATGTGACTATTACACTGTAATAACACCTGTACATGTGACTATTACACTGTAATAACACCTGTACATGTGACTATTACACTGTAATAACACCTGTACATGTGACTATTACACTGTAATAACACCTGTACATGTGACTATTACACTGTAGTAACACCTGTACATGTGACACCTGTACATGTGACTATTACACTGTAATAACACCTGTACATGTGACTATTACACTGTAATAACACCTGTACATGTGACTATTACACTGTAATAACACCTGTACATGTGACTATTACACTAATAACACCTGTACATGTGACTATTACACTGTAATAACACCTGTACATGTGAATAACACCTGTACATGTGACTATTACACTGTAATAACACCTGTACATGTGACTATTACACTGTAATAACACCTGTACATGTGACTATTACACTGTAATAACACCTGAACATGTGACTATTACACTGTAATAACACCTGTACATGTGACTATTACACTGTAATAACACCTGAACATGTGACTATTACACTGTAGTAACACCTGTACATGTGACTATTACACTGTAGTAACACCTGTACATGTGACTATTACACTGTAGTAACACATGTACATGTGACTATTACACTGTAATAACACCTGTACATGTGACTATTACACTGTAATAACACCTGTACATGTGACTATTAAACACAGAATCTAAATATCTGAATCCAAGCTGCCACATGGATGAAGCCAACCCAGGGAAGCTGCAGGACATGCTGAAGGATCGACCAATGAAATACTTTCTCAGAAAGCCTGGCCTCGCCTCACCAGCCACTCTCGTCAGACTGTTTTCTCTGCTACCACATGGCAAGCAGTACCGGAGCGCCAAGTCTAGGTCCGAAAGGCTTCTTAACAGCTTTGTTGATGAGATCACGTTGTTTGCCCTGGGACCGTTCCTGGACCCGTCTGAGCTAGGACGACAACACCATCCCGCAACAACTTTCCTTCCACAACAAGCATCACGGCACGTACCCTCACAACCTTTAACATACAGACTAACATTATGTTCCCAAGATAATCTTAACAGTAGAGACATAAAGATGACTTCAAAAGTATCGATTACAAATGGGAAATAGGGTCTGTAACCGATGGCTATAGGAGCCGTCTCAGGTCTATCCAGCCTAAAGGCCCATAATACATAAGTGTGATGTCACTTCCTGCAGGGAGTTCCTGAAGCAGAGGTCCTTTCAGTACTAGAGGTTGGCTCCGCCCCTATCAGAAGAGGAGAGTCCATATCTACTAGAAACCCACCACCCCCTATGACATCAGACAGTCAGCCGGCCAATGACAGCCAGCCAGGGATGTCACCTTGAGTCCCAAATGGCCCCACATTCCCTACATGATGCACGACTTATTGTTCAGGGAACAGGGTACCATTTCGGACCAACATCAGACTGAAACCACACTATGAATACAAGAAGCACTTTGGATGAAAGAAATCAACACTTTAATAGAATAAATGGCCAGTAACCGACAACCACTGTCCACTTCAACCAAAGTACCATCAGTAAAACAAGGTCATTATATTCAATCGTAGTTATAAATGATATACAGAATTAAATTAACATCATATCAAGAGTTGCTTCAGAACTGAGGAGTTAGTTACTGCAATACAAAAGTAGAGGCATGTAGCCATGGATGGAAATGTAGGGTCACAGGACCCCGAGGTCAGTCTCTAGTGGCCCCCTAATGCCTTTACAGTGCCCCACTTTTAGGTTGCTACATATGGCTCTGGCCCAAAGTAGTGCACTGCATAGGGAATAGGACACCATGTCTCCTCCAGTCAGAGTTATGTTATTCTGTTCAGGTTCTAGAAGGTTCTGTCCAGAGGGTGGGAACAGACATAGGTTCTCTTCTCCAAAACCTCCCTGGCGATCTTCTTAATGTTCTCATCTTGGTTCTCAGGTGAGTCTGAAACAAAAATAACATTCATTAGCCTACACACAAACTACCTTCATTACACACACACACACACACACACACACACACACACACACACACACACACACACACACACACACACACACACACACTGATCTGATAAAACAATATACAGATGTTTTTCTCTGAGGACGTTGTGTAGCCGATTTTCTCTCTGAGGACGTTGTGTAACCGATTCTCTCTCTGAGGACGTTGTGTAACCGATTCTCTCTCTGAGGACGTTGTGTAACCGATTCTCTCTGAGGACGTTGTGTAACCGATTCTCTCTCTGAGGACGTTGTGTAACCGATTCTCTCTCTGAGGACGTTGTGTAACCGATTCTCTATCTGAGGACGTTGTGTAACCGATTCTCTCTCTGAGGACGTTGTGTAACCGATTCTCTCTCTGAGGACGTTGTGTAACCGATTCTCTCTCTGAGGACGTTGTGTAACCGATTCTCTCTCTGAGGACGTTGTGTAACCGATTCTCTCTCTGAGGACGTTGTGTCACAGATTCTCTCTCTGAGGACGTTGTGTCACAGATTCTCTCTCTGAGGACGTTGTGTAACCGATTCTCTCTCTCTGAGGACGTTGTGTAACCGATTCTCTCTCTGAGGACGTTGTGTAACCGATTCTCTCTCTGAGGACGTTGTGTAACCGATTCTCTCTCTGAGGACGTTGTGTCACAGATTCTCTCTCTCTGAGGACGTTGTGTAACCGATTCTCTCTCTCTGAGGACGTTGTGTAACCGATTCTCTCTCTGAGGACGTTGTGTAACCGATTCTCTCTCTGAGGACGTTGTGTAACCGATTCTCTCTCTGAGGACGTTGTGTAACCGATTCTCTCTCTGAGGACGTTGTGTCACAGATTCTCTCTCTCTGAGGACGTTGTGTAACCGATTCTCTCTCTCTGAGGACGTTGTGTAACCGATTCTCTCTCTGAGGACGTTGTGTAACCGATTCTCTCTCTGAGGACGTTGTGTAACCGATTCTCTCTCTCTGAGGACGTTGTGTAACCGATTCTCTCTCTGAGGACGTTGTGTAACCGATTCTCTCTCTGAGGACGTTGTGTAACCGATTCTCTCTCTGAGGACGTTGTGTAACCGATTCTCTCTCTCTGAGGACGTTGTGTAACCGAAACAAAACATATATGAGAGTTCACTAATTATAATAGCTGCAACAATTATATGTTAATATGTGGATCACATGTGATGCTGTGACTGGCTGGCTGTGTATAGAGGTCACCGAGCAGACAAGGTAAAACAAAACCTTCCAATGAGCCCTTGAGCAAGGCACTTAACCCTAATGGCTCCAGGGTCACTGTTGGAGGTGTCAGGGATAGTTGGGATATGCAAAAATACACGAGTACATGTGTGAACTAGGATAAATGTAAGCACCCCACAATGACCTCATCAAAAGTAGTGCACTATAAAGGGAATAGGGTGCCGACTCGGTCCTACTCACTCCTCTGTAGCTGAGTTAGCCAGTAGTTGTTCTTGAAGAAGGCGTCGGTACAGAACGTGTTAGCCAGCAGCACCTAGAACAATAGAAGCTCTCACATAGTTAATCAGAATATGAGGAAGGCAAACAATTAAACAACCAAAACTAAATGGAAGAAATCATACTACGCTGTTGATTAGTGTAGCAACCAATAAGCTTCAAGACATATGAATAATAAAATACAAAATATTACCATGTTGTTAGATCCTACTGCATGTTTTATTAGATTTTTATTGACCCTTTATTTAACTAGGCAAGTCAGTTAAGAACAAATTCTTATTTACAGTGACGCCCTACCCCAACGCTGGGCCAACTGTTCGCCGCCACATGGGACTCCCAAACACGGCCGGATGTGATTCAGCCTTACTGATACAGTGGTAATATTGATACTGTATACATACTGATACTGTATACATACTGATACAGTATACTTCCTGATGCAGTGGTAATACTGATACTGTATACATACTGATGCAGCGGTAATACTGATACTGTATACATACTGATACAGTATACTTCCCGATACAGCGGTAATATTGATACTGTATAAATACTGATACAGTATACTTCCTGATACAGTGGTAATACTGATACTGTATACATACTGATACAGTATACTTCCTGATGCAGCGGTAATACTGATACTGTATACATACTGATACAGTATACTTCCTGATGCAGTGGTAATACTGATACTGTATACATACTGATACAGTATACATACTGATACAGTATACTTCCCGATACAGCGGTAATACTGATACTGTATACATACTGATACTGTATACTTCCTGATGCAGTGGTAATACTGATACTGTATACATACTGATGCAGCGGTAATATTGATACTGTATACATACTGATACTGTATACATACTGATACAGTATACTTCCTGATGCAGCGGTAATACTGATACTGTATACATACTGATACAGTATACATACTGATACAGTATACTTCCCGATACAGCGGTAATACTGATACTGTATACATACTGATACTGTATACTTCCTGATGCAGTGGTAATACTGATACTGTATACATACTGATGCAGCGGTAATACTGATACTGTATACATACTGATACAGTATACTTCCTGATGCAGTGGTAATATTGATACTGTATACATACTGATACAGTATACTTCCTGATACAGTGGTAATACTGATACTGTATACATACTGATACTGTATACTTCCTGATGCAGCGGTAATATTGATACTGTATACATACTGATACAGTATACTTCCTGATACAGTGGTAATACTGATACTGTATACATACTGATACAGCTGTAATACTGATACTGTATACATACTGATACTGTATACATACTGATACTGTATACTTCCTGATGCAGCGGTAATACTGATACTGTATACATACTGATACAGTATACTTCCTGATGCAGCGGTAATACTGATACTGTATACATACTGATACTGTATACTTCCTGATGCAGCGGTAATACTGATACTGTATACATACTGATACTGTATACTTCCTGATACAGCGGTAATACTGATACTGTATACTTCCTGATGCAGTGGTAATACTGATACTGTATACATACTGATACAGTATACTTCCTGATGCAGTGGTAATACTGATACTGTATACATACTGATACAGTATACTTCCTGATACAGCGGTAATACTGATACTGTATACATACTGATACTGTATACTTCCTGATGCAGTGGTAATATTGATACTGTATACATACTGATACTGTATACATACTGATACTGTATACTTCCTGATGCAGTGGTAATATTGATACTGTATACATACTGATACTGTATACTTCCTGATACAGTGGTAATACTGATACTGTATACATACTGATACTGTATACTTCCTGATGCAGCGGTAATACTGATACTGTATAAATACTGATACAGTATACTTCCTGATGCAGCGGTAATACTGATACTGTATACATACTCATACAGTATACTTCCTGATACAGCGGTAATACTGATACTGTATACATACTGATACTGTATACTTCCTGATGCAGTGGTAATACTGATACTGTATACATACTGATACAGTATACTTCCTGATACAGCGGTAATACTGATACTGTATACATACTGATACTGTATACTTCCTGATGCAGTGGTAATATTGATACTGTATACGTACTGATACTGTATACTTCCTGATGCAGTGGTAATATTGATACTGTATACTTCCTGATACAGTGGTAATATTGATACTGTATACATACTGATACTGTATACTTCCTGATACAGCGGTAATATTGATACTGTATACTTCCTGATACAGTGGTAATATTGATACTGTATACATACTGATACTGTATACATACTCATACAGTGGTAATATTGATACTGTATACATACTCATACAGTGGTAATATTGATACTGTATACATACTCATACAGTGGTAATATTGATACTGTATACATACTGATACAGTATACTTCCTGATACTGTATACATACTGATACTGTATACATACTGATACTGTATACTTCCTGATACTGTATACTTCCTGATACAGCGGTAATATTGATACTGTATACTTCCTGATACAGTGGTAATATTGATACTGTATACATACTGATACTGTATACATACTCATACAGTGGTAATATTGATACTGTATACATACTCATACAGTGGTAATATTGATACTGTATACTTCCTGATACAGTGGTAATATTGATACTGTATTGATACTGTATACTTCCTGATGCAGTGGTAATATTGATACTGTATACATACTCATACTGTATACATACTGATACTGTATACTTCCTGATACAGTGGTAATATTGATACTGTATACATACTGATACAGTATACTTCCTGATACAGTGGTAATATTGATACTATATACATACTGATACTGTATACTTCCTGATACAGCGGTAATATTGATACTGTATACTTCCTGATACAGTGGTAATATTGATACTGTATACATACTGATACTGTATACATACTCATACAGTGGTAATATTGATACTGTATACTTCCTGATACAGTGGTAATATTGATACTGTATTGATACTGTATACTTCCTGATGCAGTGGTAATATTGATACTGTATACATACTGATACAGTATACTTCCTGATACAGTGGTAATATTGATACTGTATACATACTCATACTGTATACATACTGATACTGTATACTTCCTGATACAGTGGTAATATTGATACTGTATACATACTCATACAGTGGTAATATTGATACAGTATACTTCCTGATACAGTGGTAATATTGATACTGTATACATACTGATACTGTATACTTCCTGATGCAGCGGTAATATTGATACTGTATACATACTGATACTGTATACATACTGATACTGTATACTTCCTGATACAGTGGTAATATTGATACTGTATACATACTGATACTGTATACTTCCTGATACAGCGGTAATATTGATACTGTATACTTCCTGATACAGTGGTAATATTGATACTGTATACATACTGATACTGTATACATACTCATACAGTGGTAATATTGATACTGTATACATACTCATACAGTGGTAATATTGATACTGTATACATACTCATACAGTATACTTCCTGATACTGTATACATACTGATACTGTATACTTCCTGATACTGTATACATACTGATACTGTATACATACTGATACTGTATACTTCCTGATACTGTATACTTCCTGATACAGCGGTAATATTGATACTGTATACTTCCTGATACAGTGGTAATATTGATACTGTATACATACTGATACTGTATACATACTCATACAGTGGTAATATTGATACTGTATACATACTCATACAGTGGTAATATTGATACTGTATACTTCCTGATACAGTGGTAATATTGATACTGTATTGATACTGTATACTTCCTGATGCAGTGGTAATATTGATACTGTATACATACTCATACTGTATACATACTGATACTGTATACTTCCTGATACAGTGGTAATATTGATACTGTATACATACTGATACAGTATACTTCCTGATACAGTGGTAATATTGATACTATATACATACTGATACTGTATACATACTGATACTGTATACATACTGATACTGTATACTTCCTGATACAGCGGTAATATTGATACTGTATACTTCCTGATACAGTGGTAATATTGATACTGTATACATACTGATACTGTATACATACTCATACAGTGGTAATATTGATACTGTATACTTCCTGATACAGTGGTAATATTGATACTGTATTGATACTGTATACTTCCTGATGCAGTGGTAATATTGATACTGTATACATACTGATACAGTATACTTCCTGATACAGTGGTAATATTGATACTGTATACATACTCATACTGTATACATACTGATACTGTATACTTCCTGATACAGTGGTAATATTGATACTGTATACATACTCATACAGTGGTAATATTGATACTGTATACATACTGATACAGTATACTTCCTGATACAGTGGTAATATTGATACTATATACATACTGATACTGTATACATACTGATACTGTATACATACTCATACAGCGGTAATACTGATACTGTATATACTGTTCAAAATGGCGCTGGAAGAAATGGCAGCAGTTTTACGGGCGCCCAACCAATTGTGCTATAATCATTTTTTCCCCGCGTTATTTGTAACTTATTTTGTACATAATGTTTCTGCAACTTACGACAGAAAAGAGCTTCTGGATATCAGGACAGCGATCACTCACCTCGGATTAGACAAAGACTTTTTCTACAACAACGACGATGCACAAGACATTCTCCAAACACCCCACAGAGCCGACATCCCCATTATTTGCAAGAGGAAGCGACGTAGGTACAGAGGACAAAGAGCCGGATGCCTGGTCAGGGTCCGGAGAAGGCGAGTGGGAAAGCTGCCTTTACCGTCAATATTACTCGCCAACGTGTAATCATTGGACAATAAATTAGATGAGGTTCGATCCCGGATATCCTGCCAACGGGACATCAAAAACTAATATCCTATGTTTCACGGAATTGTGGCTGAATGACGACATGGATATTCGGGATAGACGCTGCACCGGCAGGATAGAACAGCACACCCCGGTAAGACGATGGGGGGGGGCGGTCTGTGTAAACAACAGCTGGTGCACGAAATCTAAGGAAGTCTAGATTTTGCTCACCTGAAGAAGTATATTGTGATAAATTGCAGGCCACACTACTTGCCTAGCGAGTTCTCAGCTATACTTTTCGTGGCTGTTTATTTACCACCACAAACAGATGCTGGCACGAAGACCGCACTCAGTCAGCTGTATAAGGAAATAAGCAAACAGGAAACCACTCACCCAGAGGCAGCGCTCCTAGTGGCCGGAGACTTTAATGCAGGGAAATCTAAATCAGTTCTACCAAATCTCTATCAACATGCTAAATGTGCAACCAGAGGGAAAACAATTCTAGATCACCCGTACTCCACACACAGAGACGCGTACAAAGCTCCCTCGCCCTCCATTTGGTAAATCTGACCGCAACTCTATCCTCCTGATTCCAGTGACTTGGTCTATAAAAAAGTGGTCATATGAAGCAGATGCTAAGCTACAGGACTGTTTTTCTGTCACAGACTGGAACAGGTATTCCTATGGCATTGAGGAAGGAGTTCACCACATCAGTCACTGGCTTCATCAATAGGTGCATTGAGGACGACATCCCCACAGTGACTGTACGTACATACCCCAACCAGAAGCCATGGATTACAGGCAACATTCGCACTGAGCTAAAGGGTAGAGCTCCCGTTTTCAAGGTGTGGGACTCTAACCCGGAAGCTTACAAGAAATCCTGCTTTGCCCTGCGACGAACCATCAAATAGGCAAAGCGTCAACACAGGGCTAAGATTGAATCATACTACACCGGCTCCGACGCTCACTTCTATGCTTGCTTCGAGGCAAGCAACACTGAGGCATGCATGAGAGCATCAGCTGTTCCAGGTGACTGTGTGATCACGCTCTCCGTAGCCGACGTGAGTAAGACCTTTAAACAGGTCAACATACACAAGGTTGCAGGGCTAGACTGATTACCAGGACGTGTGCTCCGGGCATGTGCTGACCAACAGGCAAGTGTCTTCACTGACATTTTCAACATGTCCCTGGTTGAGTCTGTAATACCAACATATTTCAAGCAGACCACCATAGTCCCTGTGCCCAAGAACACAAAGGCAACCTGCCTAAATGACTACAGACCCATAACGTTCACGTCCGTAGCCATGAAGTGCTTTGAAAGGTTGGCAATGGCGCACATCAACACCATTATCCCAGAAACCCTAGACCCACTCCAATTTGCAATCCGCCCAAACAGATCCACAGATGATGCAAACTCTATTGCACTCCACACTGCCCTTTCCCAACTGGACAAAAGGAACACCTATGTGAGAATGCTATTCATTGACTACAGCTCAGCATTCAACACCATAGTGCCCTCAAAGCTCATCACATAGGTGTTCTAAGGAACCTGAGACTAAACACCTCCCTCTGCAACTGGATCCTGGACTTCCTGAAGGGCCGCCGCCCAGGTGAAGAGGGTAGGTAGCAACACATCTGGCATGCTGATCCTCAACACTGGAGCTCCCCAGGGGTGCGTGCTCAGTTCCCTCCTGTACTCCCTGTTCACCCACGACTGCATGGCCAGGCACGACTCCAACACCATCATTAAGTTTGCAGACGACACAACAGTGGTAGGCCTGATCACAGTCAATGACGAGACAGCCTATTGGGAGGAGGTCAGAGACCTAGCCGTGTGGTGCCAGAATAACAACCTATATCTCAACGTAGCCAAGAGTAAGGAGATGATTGTGGACTCCCGAGCACGCCCCCATTCTCATCGACGGGGCTGTAGTGGAGCAGGTTGAGCGCTTCAAGTTCCTTGGTGTCCACATCAACAACAAACTACAATGGTCCAAGCACACCAAGACAGTCGTGAAGAGGGCACGACAAAGCCTATTCCCCCTCAGGAAACTAAAAAGATTTGGCATGGGTCCTGAGATCCTCAAAAGCCCTATAGAGTTAGTGTATAGTACAGTACTACCTCATGGCTGTAGTTCCTGAGCCCTATAGAGATAGTGTATAGTACAGTACTACCTCATGGCCGTAGTTCCTGAGCCCCATAGAGATAGTGTATAGTACAGTACTACCTCATGGCCGTAGTTCCTGAGCCCTATAGAGATAGTGTATAGTACAGTACTACCTCATGGTCGTAGTTCCTGAGCCCTATAGAGATAGTGTATAGTACAGTACTACCTCATGGCCGTAGTTCCTGAGCCCCATAGAGATAGTGTATAGTACAGTACTACCTCATGGCCGTAGTTCCTGAGCCCTATAGAGATAGTGTATAGTACAGTACTACCTCATGGTCGTAGTTCCTGAGCCCTATAGAGATAGTGTATAGTACAGTACTACCTCATGGTCGTAGTTCCTGAGCCCTATAGAGATAGTGTATAGTACAGTACTACCTCATGGTCGTAGTTCCTGAGCCCTATAGAGTTAGTGTATAGTACAGTACTACCTCATGGTCATAGTTCCTGAGCCCTATAGAGTTAGTGTATAGTACAGTACTACCTCATGGCTGTAGTTCCTGAGCCCTATAGAGTTAGTGTATAGTACAGTACTACCTCATGGCTGTAGTTCCTGAGCCCTATAGAGTTAGTGTATAGTACAGTACTACCTCATGGCTGTAGTTCCTGAGCCCCATAGTGTATAGTACAGTACTACCTCATGGCTGTAGTTCCTGAGCCCCATTGAGATAGTGTATAGTACAGTACTACCTCATGGTCGTAGTTCCTGAGCCCTATAGAGATAGTGTATAGTACAGTACTACCTCATGGCCGTAGTTCCTGAGCCCTATAGAGATAGTGTATAGTACAGTACTACCTCATGGTCGTAGTTCCTGAGCCCTATAGAGATAGTGTATAGTACAGTACTACCTCATGGTCGTAGTTCCTGAGCCCTATAGAGATAGTGTATAGTACAGTACTACCTCATGGCTGTAGTTCCTGAGCCCTATAGAGATAGTGTATAGTACAGTACTACCTCATGGCTGTAGTTCCTGAGCCCCATAGTGTATAGTACAGTACTACCTCATGGCCGTAGTTCCTGAGCCCCATTGAGATAGTGTATAGTACAGTACTACCTCATGGTCGTAGTTCCTGAGCCCCATTGAGATAGTGTATAGTACAGTACTACCTCATGGTCGTAGTTCCTGAGCCCTATAGAGATAGTGTATAGTACAGTACTACCTCATGGCCGTAGTTCCTGAGCCCCATAGAGATAGTGTATAGTACAGTACTACCTCATGGTCGTAGTTCCTGAGCCCTATAGAGATAGTGTATAGTACAGTACTACCTCATGGTCGTAGTTCCTGAGCCCTATAGAGATAGTGTATAGTACAGTACTACCTCATGGTCGTAGTTCCTGAGCCCCATTGAGATAGTGTATAGTACAGTACTACCTCATGGCTGTAGTTCCTGAGCCCCATTGAGATAGTGTATAGTACAGTACTACCTCATGGTCGTAGTTCCTGAGCCCCATTGAGATAGTGTATAGTACAGTACTACCTCATGGTCGTAGTTCCTGAGCCCTATAGAGATAGTGTATAGTACAGTACTACCTCATGGTCGTAGTTCCTGAGCCCCATTGAGATAGTGTATAGTACAGTACTACCTCATGGTGGTGAGCCCAGTACAGTACTACCCCATGGTCATAGTTCCTGAGCCCTATAGAGATAGTGTATAGTACAGTACTACCTCATGGCTGTAGTTCCTGAGCCCCATAGAGATAGTGTATAGTACAGTACTACCTCATGGTCATAGTTCCTGAGCCCTATAGAGATAGTGTATAGTACAGTACTACCTCATGGTCTTAGTTCCTGAGCCCTATAGAGATAGTGTATAGTACAGTACTACCCCATGGTCATAGTTCCTGAGCCCTATAGAGATAGTGTATAGTACAGTACTACCTCATGGCTGTAGTTCCTGAGCCCCATAGAGATAGTGTATAGTACAGTACTACCTCATGGTCGTAGTTCCTGAGCCCTATAGAGATAGTGTATAGTACAGTACTACCTCATGGTCGTAGTTCCTGAGCCCCATAGAGATAGTGTATAGTACAGTACTACCTCATGGCCGTAGTTCCTGAGCCCCATTGAGATAGTGTATAGTACAGTACTACCTCATGGCTGTAGTTCCTGAGCCCTATAGAGTTAGTGTATAGTACAGTACTACCTCATGGCCGTAGTTCCTGAGCCCTATAGAGATAGTGTATAGTACAGTACTACCTCATGGTCGTAGTTCCTGAGCCCTATAGAGATAGTGTATAGTACAGTACTACCTCATGGCCGTAGTTCCTGAGCCCTATAGAGATAGTGTATAGTACAGTACTACCTCATGGCTGTAGTTCCTGAGCCCTATAGAGATAGTGTATAATACAGTACTACCTCATGGCTGTAGTTCCTGAGCCCTATAGAGATAGTGTATAGTACAGTACTACCTCATGGCCGTAGTTCCTGAGCCCTATAGAGATAGTGTATAGTACAGTACTACCTCATGGCTGTAGTTCCTGAGCCCTATAGAGATAGTGTATAATACAGTACTACCTCATGGCTGTAGTTCCTGAGCCCTATAGAGATAGTGTATAGTACAGTACTACCTCATGGTCATAGTTCCTGAGCTCTATAGAGATAGTGTATAGTACAGTACTACCTCATGGTCATAGTTCCTGAGCCCTATAGTGTATAGTACAGTACTACCTCATGGCTGTAGTTCCTGAGCCCTATAGAGATAGTGTATAGTACAGTACTACCTCATGGTCATAGTTCCTGAGCTCTATAGAGATAGTGTATAGTACAGTACTACCTCATGGTCATAGTTCCTGAGCCCTATAGTGTATAGTACAGTACTACCTCATGGCTGTAGTTCCTGAGCCCTATAGAGATAGTGTATAGTACAGTACTACCTCATGGTCATAGTTCCTGAGCCCTATAGTGTATA
Organism: Oncorhynchus keta; assembly: GCF_023373465.1. NCBI lineage: Eukaryota > Metazoa > Chordata > Actinopteri > Salmoniformes > Salmonidae > Oncorhynchus > Oncorhynchus keta. Next base: position 86,226 of record NW_026284541.1, read on the forward strand.
GTACAGTACTACCTCATGGCTGTAGTTCCTGAGCCCTATAGAGATAGTGTATAGTACAGTACTACCTCATGGTCATAGTTCCTGAGCCCTATAGTGTATAGTACAGTACTACCTCATGGTCGTAGTTCCTGAGCCCTATAGAGATAGTGTATAGTACAGTACTAGTAGTGGCGTGAAAAAGTATTTCCCCCCTTTATGATTGTCTCTTTTTTTTTTTAATGTTTTTTTGTACTGAATGTTATCAGATCTTCAACCAAAACCTAATAATAGATAAAGGGAACCGGAATGAACAAATAACACAAAGGTGACTTATTTAATTTAATAAACAAAAGTTATGCAACACCCAATTCCCCCGTGTGAAAAAGTAATTGGCCTCAATAACGGGTTGTGCCACCTTTAGCTGCAATGCCTGTTGATCAGTCTAACACTGCTGTGGGGAATTTGGACCACTCTTCCATGCAGACCTGCTTAACTCATTGACACCAGAACTGCTCGTTTCAAGTCCTGCAACATCTCACTTGTGATTAGGTCTGGATTAGGCCATTCCAAAACTTCAAATTAGTTGCTTTTTAGCCATTTTCATGTTGACTTGATTGTGTGTTTTGGATCATTGTTGAGCTTCAGCTCACAGATGGATGGTCTGACATTCTTAATAATGTGGAATGCAGTGTTTGGCTTTCACATGGTCAAAATCAGAAAGGGGGGAATACTTTATGACACTGTATATCAACAAGATGGTGATAGTATAGTATTACCTCATGGTCGTGGTTCCTGAGCCCTATAGAGATAGATCTACTAGATCGTGATAGGACGGCTGTCATGGCGTACAGGTTGATCAGGACGTCGGCAACACGCTTCAGGATCAGCTGCTCCTCTACTATCGTCTGGAGGAACAGAAAGACACATTCTGAACCTATTCAGACCCCTTCACCTTTTCCACATTTTGTTACTTTACAGCTTTATTCTAACAACAGACTGAGACAAAGGTCTCTTTCACAGCTGGGCCCTGCGTATACATGTTTACACATACTGTTTAGGTACAATGATTAAGAAACTACACAAGACAAACAAAACCATCACAGACAACACAAATAAATACAGCAACAGATTACATTTACACACAGGTTATTCCCCCTAACAGGTTATTCCCCTAACAGGTTATAACAGGCAACAGGTCATTCCCCTAACAGGTTATTCCCCCTAACAGGTTATTCCCCCTAACAGGTTATTCCCCCTAACAGGTTATTCCCCTAACAGGTTATTCCCTAACAGGTTATTCTACTAACAGGTTATTCCCCTAACAGGTTATTCCCCTAACAGGTTATTCCACTAACAGGTTATTCCCCTAACAGGTTATTCCCACTAACAGGTTATTCCCCTAACAGGTTATTCCCCCTAACAGGTTATTCCCACTAACAGGTTATTCCCACTAACAGGTTATTCCCCCTAACAGGTTATTCCCCCTAACAGGTTATTCCCACTAACAGGTTATTCCCACTAACAGGTTATTCCCACTAACAGGTTATTCCCCCTAACAGGTTATTCCCACTAACAGGTTATTCCCCTAACAGCACAATAACTTGTATTACCCAAAACAGTTACAAGCAATACAAAAATGAAAATGCTCCAATAAATGTTTAAAAGGAGCGACAGGGGGACAAGAGTCTCAGGTTTTAGTTTAGTCTGCAGGCTATTCCAGAGGCAAGGAGTGTAACAGGAGAAGGCAGCCAAACCCAACTCTGTGGAAATCACATGGGCCTCAAGTGGAATCCATGCTTGAGACCTGGTTTTAGGAATTATAATTATAATATTGATGAGTGATGATAAATAAGAAGGTAGCTTATTCAGAAGTGCTTTATAGACAAACACGAGAGCATGTTGTTCTCATCTCACGGACAGTGAAGTCCAACCCACATTATGATATAAAACACAGTGGTGAGTTCTGTCGCTAGCACCCGTAATAAACCTAAGTGCGCAATGATAAGCAGCATCCAGCGATTTAAGTGTTGATGCCGTAGCATGTAAATAATATCACCATAATCTATAACAGACATAAAAGTAGCTTGCACAATTTGTCTTGTATTTGTAGAGGACAAACATTTCCTGTTTCTATAGAGGAAGCCTTGCTTGATTTTTAGCCGTTTACAAAGTTCGTCAATATGCATTTTAAAAGACAGTTCATCATCCAACCATGTCCCTAAGTATTTATATGCAGAGACCTGATTAATTTGAGAACCATCTAAGCTCGTAAGTGCAGGTGTATTTTCAACCAACTTTTTTGAATCATAAAATGTGTTTTCTTAGCATTTAAAACAAGTTTCAGCTGTATAAAAGACCCTTGTCTCCAATAGTGATAATTTTTGGTCAGCCGTTGAAGTGATACATGACAGTGTCATCAGCATATAAATTAATTTGACACTATCTCATCACTGATATTGTTTATGTAGAGAGTGAACAGTAATGGACCAAGTATAGAACCTTGTGGGACCCCTTTAACCAACTCCAACGGCTCTGACTGGATGCCGTCGACTCTTATTCGTCGATACTTATTTTCCACCATAATTTGCAAATAAATTCATAAAAATCCTACAATGTGATTTTCTGGATTTCTTTTCTCATTTTGTCTGTCATAGTTGAAGTGTACCTATGATGAAAATTACAGGCCTCATCTTTTTAAGTGGGAGAACTTGCACAATTGGTGGCTCACTAAATACTTTTTTGCCCCACTGTATGTATGTATGTATGTATGTATGTATGTATGTATGTATGTATGTATGTATGTATGTATGTATGTATGTATGTATGTATGTATGAAGAAGCTGATTAAATAGCATGATCATTACACAGGTGCACCTTGTGCAGGGGACAATATAAGGCCACTCTAAAATGTGCAGTTTTGAGGGAGCATGCAATTGGCATGCTGACTGCAGGCATGTCCACCAGAGCTGTTGCCAGAGAATTTAAATGTTAATTTCTCTACCATAAACCACGTGTAACCCTGCCAGCCCAGGAACTCCACATCAGGCTTCTTGCAGGATCGTCTGAGAGAGTGCTGAGGAGTATTTCTGTCTATAATAAAAGCCCTTTTGTAGAGAGAAACTCATTCTGATTGGCTGGGTCTGGCTCCCCAGTGAGCAACACCAGTTGAGAACCAATGCAACACTTTCCCCTGAAATAAACACTTACATTCAAAATGGATTCAATTCATTTTTCCCACACCCATCCACACACACACACACACACACACACACACACACACACACACACGAGCCCATAATAACAAAGTGAAAACATGTTTTTGACATGTTTGCAAATATATTAAATTCAATCCAGAAATAGCTCATTTAAATATTCACACGCCCGAGTCAATACATGTTACAATCAGCTTTGGCAGAGATTACAGCTGTGAGTCTTTCTGGGTCTCTAAGATCTTTCCACACCTGGATTGTACAATATTTGCACATTATTCTTTCTTAAATTCTTCAACAACAATCTAATATGACCCATGGACCTTCTAGCTGTCTCTATGTAGAACAACAATCTAATATGACCCATGGACCTAGCTGTCTCTATATAGAACAACAATCTAATATGACCCATGGACCTTCTAGCTGTCTCTATGTAGAACAACAAAAAGTAATAAAAATGCCCACAGTCATCAATCTAGCTAAGAGATCATTATAGATAGATAGATAGATAGATAGATATATATATATTTTAAGTGATTGGTAAGAATAAACTAGATCAATGATAATTCATTAACTTGCCCAAGCTTCCCCCATTTCTCCTTCACCCAAATCCAGATAGTTGATGTTCTGAAAGAGCTGCAAAATCTGGACCCCTACAAAATCAGCTGTGCTAGACAATCTGGACCCTCTCTTTCTAAAAATGATCTGCCGCAATTGTTGCAAACTCTATTACTAGCCTGTTCAACCTCTCTTTCGTATCGTCTGAGATCCCCAAAGACTGGAAAGCTGCCGCGGTCATCCACCTCTTCAAAGTGGGAGACACTCTAGACCCAAACTGCTACAGACCTATATCTATCCTACCCTGCCTTTCTAAGGTCTTTGAAAGCCAAGTTAACAAACAGATCACCAACAATTTCAAATCCCACCGTACCTCCGCTGTGCAATCTTGTTTCCGAGCTCAGGGTGCACCTCAGCCACGCTAAAAGACAGAACTGTGCAGCCGTATTCATCAACCTGGCCAAGGCTTTCGACTCTGTCAATCACCACATTCTTATCGGCAGACTCGACAGCCTTGGTTTCTCAAATGATTGCCTCGCCTGGTTCACCAACTACTTCTCAGACAGAGTTCAGTGTGTGAAATCGGAGGGCCTGTTGTCCGGTCCTCTGGCAGTCTCTATGGATGTGCCACAAGGTTAAATTCTCGGGCCGACTCTTTTGTCTGTATACATCAATGATGTCACTCTTGCTGCTGGTGATTCTCTGATCCACCTCTACGCAGACGACACCATTCTGTATACTTCTGGCCCTTCTTTGGACACTGTGTTAACTAACCTAAAGATGAGCTTCAGTACCATAACTCTTCTTCCATGACCTCCAACTGCTCTTAAATGCAAGTAAACTCTTCAACTCTTTTCCAGAATTCAGCCAGTCTTCACAAGACCATAACATGTCCCCTTTTGTGTTATTCACCTCCAGCAGAATAATGACATTTCTGAGTGCGTGATATTCAGTTTCACTGGCATATAGTATGGCTGGTCTTAACCTGCAGTCATTTGGCCTCCCGAGTGGTGCAATGCAATAAGGCATTGAAGTAAAACTGCAAAGGTGGCAAGAACTTTTTGTCCTGAACACAAAGAGTTGTATTGTGTTGAATTTGCCCCAACATAATACATCACTGAGTACCACTCCATATTTTCAAGCATGGTGGTGGCTGCATCATGTCATGGGTATGCTTGTTATCGTTTAGGACTGCAGAGTTTTTAAGGATAAAATGAACAAAAATTGATCTAAGCAAAGGCAAAATCTTAGAGGAAAACCTGGTTCAGTCTGCTTTCCACCAGACACTGGGAGATTCACTTTTTAGCAGGACAACCGGAGTGGCTGAGTTAAAGTTTTGACTTAAATTGGCTTGACAATCTATGGGAAGACCTGAAAATGGTTGTCTAGCAATGATCAACAAACAATTTGACCGAACTTTATTCATTTTTAAAAGAATAAATAGGCAACTGTTGCACAATCCAGGTGTGGAAAGCTCTTACGGAGTTTTTCCCTAGACCCCATGCTTCTACATCTGCATTGCTTGATGTTTGGGGTTTTAGGCTGGGTTTCTGTATAGCACTTTGTGACATCAGCTGATGTAAAAAGGGCTTCATAAATACATTTGATTGATTGATTATCCTTACCCAGAAATACTCACAACTGGAATCGCTGCCAAAAGGTGACATGTGGTGACACACACTCAGGGGTGTGAATACTTATGTAAATGAGATGTTTCCGTATTTAATTTTCAATACATTTGAAATGTCCAAAAACACGTTTTCACTTTGTCATTATGGGGTATTATGTGTAGATGGGGGAGAATTGTTTTTCTTTAATCTATTTTGAATTCAGGCTGTAATGACAAAATGTGGAATAAGTCAAGGCTATAATGTACCTTTCCATATCTGTACAGCAGGTTCTCCACTGTGGAGCCAAAATGGGCCACGTTCTGCTCCAGTTTCTTGGCACTGTCCTGGGAGAGAATAGGGAACAGGGTAACTATGACTTTATTTATACATTCCATTCACTCATTAGATCATGGTTTCCCAACCCTCTCCTCGGCCACCTCAGACTTATTAGCATTTTGTTTTAACCCTAAACAGGCCTACCTGATTCAATTAGTCAAAGGCTTGATGATTAGTTGACTAATTGAATCAGGTGCACCAATTTAGGGTTAAAACAAACACGCGGAACGTCTGGGATGCCCGAGGAGAGGGTTGGGAAACTCTGCATTAGAGCCTTCCCACCGAAGTGACAGAATGGTTCTAAAACAACATGTGACAGAATGCAGGGTTTGTACTGACAGTGGCAAGTCAAATTCAAGGACATTCAAGTACTTTTTCAAGCAATAATATTTATTTTCAAGGACCATCAATTTGTAAATGTTACTATTATTCAACTGTTTCTAGTCGCTTCCGACTGGCAGCTTTAGTGTCGCCGGTCTGGAGAATGGCAAGTGGGCTGTGTGAGGAAAACGTCAGGAGCACAGGAACGGCAGGAGCACAGGAACAGCAGGAGCACAGGAACAGCAAGAGCACGGGAACGGCAGGAGCACGGGAACGGCAGGAGCACGGGAACAGCAGGAGCACGGGAACAGCAGGAGCACGGGAACAGCAGGAGCACGGGAACAGCAGGAGCACGGGAACAGCAGGAGCACGGGAACAGCAGGAGCACGGGAACAGCAGGAGCACGGGAACAGCAGGAGCACGGGAACTGCAGGAGCACGGGAACTGCAGGAGCACGGGAACAGCAGGAGCACTGGAACAGCAGGAGCACTGGAACAGCAGGAGCACGGGAACAGCAGGAGCACGGGAACAGCAGGAGCACGGGAACTGCAGGAGCACGGGAACAGCAGGAGCACGGGAACAGCAGGAGCACGGGAACAGCAGGAGCACTGGAACAGCAGGAGCACTGGAACAGCAGGAGCACTGGAACAGCAGGAGCACTGGAACAGCAGGAGCACGGGAACAGCAGGAGCACTGGAACGGCAGGAGCACTGGAACGGCAGGAGCACTGGAACAGCAGGAGCACTGGAACAGCAGGAGCACGGGAACAGCAGGAGCACGGCTGCTGCTTGATAAAGCGGAATATTACGGGTGCCCCAAGAATGAGGCAATTGGCAAAAAAGCTCTGAAGGTTGTTGCAAAGAAAATGTCACAATGCAGAAGTGGTGCCAGCACAGGATGCAGCGTTGTCTTTTCCCCTTCATGAGGCCCTTCGGGGCCAGTTCACCCACTCGCAATGTCAGTCTGACACGTTTTGCACCTTACACAGTGTGGGTGGTGGGGTCCAGTGACATAGTGGTAAAAAAGGTGGGTCAACTATACTGAACAAAAATATAAACACAACATGTAAAGTGTTGGTCCCAAGTTTCATGAGCTGAAATAAACGATCCCAGAAACGTTCCATACACACAAAACGCAGAATTTAAAAATCAACATTTGCCCGTCATTTTAGCTATCGATGTGACGCTTGGTGGCGCCTAATCAGTCTGTTTAGTACCGGTCTTGTCCAAGTGGCAGTGTGGGTGGAATGAGCGAGCTCGCCTGAAACACCTGAGGAAATAAAACGTGGTAGGTCTGCCTGGAAATTAATTTGCAAGATCAATACATTTTACTAATACTTTCAAGTACCAACTTTGCATTAAAGACCAATATTGGTAAAAGAAAATTGTGATAAGTAAAAATATATACCAGTTTCATTTAAGGACCAATATATTGACAGCTGTGCCATATGAATGTAAAATAGTTGGGAAGAGATTGTCGATGTACCGATTCCATGGCATATGAATTGACACGCAAAACGCCGGATTCAAAACGTAGAATTTTTCTATTTAAATTATTATACAATCAACCTTCCCTGCTCGGCAGATTTTGCTGTGAGGAGGAGTCACTAGATCATTTATTTTAGTACTGTCCATAATGTAGCTTGTTTTCGGTCACAGGTCCAGGAATGGCTGAAGAATTGCAATATATACCTAGAGCTATGCAAATAGTCTGGGTAGTCATTTTATTAGCTGTTCAGGAGTCTTATGGCTTTGGGGTAGAAGCTGTTTAGAATCCTCTTGCACTTAGACTTGGTGCTCCGGTACTGGTTGCCGTGCGGTAGCAGAGAGAACAGTCTATGACTAGGTTGGCTGGAGTCTGACCATTTTTAGGGCCTTCCTCTGACATCTCTTGGTATAGAGGTCCTGGATGGCAGGAAGCTTGGCCCCGATGATGTACTGGGCCGTACACACTACTACTATCTTTTCAGTCTCCTGAGGGGGAATAGGTTTGTTGTGCCCTTTTCACGACTGTCTTGGTGTGCTTGGGCCATGTTAGTTTGTTGGTGATGTGGACGCCAAGGAACTTGAAGCTCTCAACCTGCTCCACTACAGCACCGTCGATGAGAATGGGGGCGTGCTCATTCCTCCTTTTCCTGTAGTCACAATCATCTCCTTTGTCTTGATCACATTGAGGGAGAGGTTGTTGTCCTGGCACCACATGGTCAGGTCTCTGACCTCCTCCCTCCCTATAGGCTGTCTCATCATTGTCGGTGATCAGGCCTATCACTGTTGGGTCATCAGCAAACTTAATTGTTATTGTTTACTCCAATTGGGGGAGGGGTGGTAGGGTTTGTGGGGAACAATAAGGGAAGGTGTATTCTTTAAAAAGTGTGTTCAAAAGTTTGGGGTCACTAAGAGACGACCACATGCCATTGGAACACAGGAGTGATGGTTGCTGATAATGGGCCTATGTAGATATTCTGTTTCCAGCTACAATAGTCATTTACAACATTAACATTGTCTACATGTATTTCTGATAATTTTGATGTTATTTTAAATGGACAAAAAATGTGCTTTTCTTTAAAAAACAAGGACATTTCCAAGTGACCCCAAACTTTTGAACAGTAGTGTATATATTTACCTCCAAAAATATGGAGGATTGAAATGATGCAGACAATTATATTGATGAAAGCAACAATCTATGCTCAATATTAAAGCTGATCCACCCACTAAAATAAATAATTTAAAAAAACATTAAAATAACATGAGAAAATGTCTAACTTTGTCCCCATTTCAAGGTATTCCAAGAGAAACGACAGTCATTACTTTATGACATGAAGGTCAGTCAATACGGAACATTTCAAGAACTTTGAACGTTTCTTCAAGTGCAGTTGTAAAAACCATCAGGCGCTGTGATTAAACTGGCTCTCACGAGGACCTCCACAGGAAAGGAAGACCCAGAGTTACCTCTGCTGCAGAGGATGTTCATTAGAGATACCAGGCTCAGAAATTCCAGGCCAAATAAATGCTTCACAAAAGTTCAAGAAACAGACCCATCGCAACAACTGTTCAGAGGATACTGCATGAATCAGGCCTTCAAGAAACCACTACTAAAGGATATCAATAAGAAGAAGAGACTTGCTTGGGCCAAGAAACACAAGCAATGGATATTAGACCGGTTGAAATCTGTCCTTTACTCTGATGTGAGTTTTTATAAAGGTTTTTGGTTCCAACCGCTGTGTCTTTGTGAGATGCAGTAGGTGAACGGATGATAATATATAAATAATATATGCCATTTAGCAGACGCTTTTATCCAAAGCGACTTACAGTCATGTGTGCATACATTCTACGTATGGGTGGTCCCGGGAATCGAACCCACTACCCTGGCGTTACAAGCGCCATGCTCTACCAACTGTGCTACAGAAGGACCGTGATGATGATCTCCGCATGTGTGGTTCTCACCATGAAGCATGGAGGAAGAGGTGTGATGGTGTGGGGGTTCTTTGCCGGTGACACTCAGTGATTTATTTAGAATTCAAGGCACATTTAACCAGCATGGCTACCACAGTATTCTGTAGCAATACACCATCCCATGTGGTTTGCGCTTAGTGGGACTATCATTTGTTTTTCAACAGGACAATGACCCAACACACTTCCAGGCTGTGTAAGGGCTATTTGACTGCGAGTATGCAACCTAGACAACGCAGGAGTGGGTTCGGGACAAGTCGCTGAATGTCCTTGAGTGGCCCAGCCAGAGCCCGGACTTGAACCCAATCGAACATCTCCGGAGAGACCTGAAAATAGCTGTGGCGCTTCCCATTCAACCTGACAGAGCTTGAGAGGATCTGCAGATAATTTATTTTGAGAAACTCTCCAAATACAGGTGTGACAAGCTTGTAGCGCCATACCCAAGAAGACTCGAGGCTGTAATCGCTGCCAAAGGTGCTTCAACAAAGTACTGAGTAAAGGGTCTGAATACTCAAGTAAATGTGATAGTTTATTTTTACAAATTTGCACATAAAAACATTTTGCTTTGTCATTATGGGATATTGATGAGATTGATGAGGGGGAAAAAAACAATTTAATCTATTTTAGAATAAGGCTGTAATGTAACAAAATGAAGAAAAAGTTAAGGGGTCTGAATACTTTCCGAATGCACTGTAGTACTGCATATGAGGTACGTACCGTGCCATTCAGTCCCAGGGTTAGGGGTTATAGGTTAAATAAGGTACGCACCGCCAGACCAGGATGCACCACCCCATCCATCCCAGTCAGTCCAAGGTCCACCTTCCTCCCCAACGCATCTCCCAACTTCCTGCCCAACATCTCCAAGGCCACACCCACATTCCCCTTCTTCATCTCCCTGATTGGACAAGGCAGAGAGACAGATGACAATTTCAGAATGTTACAGATAGAAATGTAATGAATTGAGCTGATTATATATATATATATATATATATATATATACACACACACACACACACACATACATACATACACATAAGAGTATGTGGACACCCCTTCAAATGAGTGGATTCGGCTATTTCAGCCACACACGTTGCTGACAGGTGAATAAAATCTAAACCAGCCATGCAATCGCCATAATATAACACTGGCAGTAGAATGGCCTTACTGAAGAGCTCTGTGAATTTCAACGAGGTCCATACAGAAGTATTTTGTTGAGATCGTGTGGAAGAACTTGACTGGCCCGCACAGAGCCCTGACCTCAACCCCATCGAACACCTTTGGGATGAATTGGAACGCAGACTGTGAGCCAGGCCTTATTGCCCAACATCAGAGCAATGATCTAGTGGAAAGCCTTCCCAGAAGAGTGGAGGCTGTTATAGCAGCAATGGGGGGAACAACTCCATATTAATGCCCATGATTTGGGAATGAGATGTTTGACGAGCACGTGTCCACATACTTTTGGTCATGTAACTTATCTTAAAAAGGTGCCATATGCAGAAATCATACCACCATTTCATGGTTGCTAAAATTGTAATAGTTAGCCTAATTTCAGTTTGTGACAAAACAAGCAAGTATAGTGTGGAGAATCATTGTACCATCTAAACCTCTGTGAAATATGTTTTCCATCACCAATAATAGTATTTTCAGCTGTTTGAAGCTGGTGTACAAAACCAAAAGACGGAAAAAAAACTAAGCAATAGAAAAAAATAGAACAGATCTACCGATTCTTAGACTTGCTTTCAATGCGAATGCCAGATCTACATTTCTATATGAATTTGGTCAGGTCGTCCAAAAAGTTACTTACTTGATTTTGCCTGTCAGTATTTTTCCAGCATACTGCATCCCAGTCAGAGCTATGTACATCCTCAGGATCTCATTGGTGCCCTGAAGAGACAGAACACAACGTCAAGTAAAGACCTCTTCATAACTACAATCTAACATCTTCATATCTCCAGGGAGATATTTCTTTCTTTCTTTGACAGGAATCGGAAAACCTCCCTGGTCTTTGTGGTTGGAAAACCTCCCTGGTCTTTGTGGTTGGAAAACCCCCCTGGTCTTTGTGGTTGGAAAACCCCCCTGGTCTTTGTGGTTGGAAAACCCCCCTGGTCTTTGTGGTTGGAAAACCCCCTGGTCTTTGTGGTTGGAAAACCTCCCTGGTCTTTGTGGTTGGAAAACCCCCCTGGTCTTTGTGGTTGGAAAACCCCCCTGGTCTTTGTGGTTGGAAAACCCCCCTGGTCTTTGTGGTTGGAAAACCCCCCTGGTCTTTGTGGTTGGAAAACCCCCCTGGTCTTTGTGGTTGGAAAACCCCCTGGTCTTTGTGGTTGGAAAACCCCCCTGGTCTTTGTGGTTGGAAAACCCCCCTGGTCTTTGTGGTTGGAAAGCCCCCCTGGTCTTTGTGGTTGGAAAGCCCCCCTGGTCTTTGTGGTTGGAAAACCCCCCTGGTCTTTGTGGTTGGAAAACCCCCCTGGTCTTTGTGGTTGGAAAACCCCCCTGGTCTTTGTGGTTGGAAAACCCCCCTGGTCTTTGTGGTTGGAAAGCCCCCCTGGTCTTTGTGGTTGGAAAACCTCCCTGGTCTTTGTGGTTGGAAACCCCCCCTGGTCTTTGTGGTTGGAAACCCCCCCTGGTCTTTGTGGTTGGAAACCCCCCCTGGTCTTTGTGGTTGGAAACCCCCCCTGGTCTTTGTGGTTGGAAAACCTCCCTGGTCTTTGTGGTTGAATCTATGTTTTAAATTGCTGAAGGCAGCGTAAATAGATCTGAGGGGAATTTGTTGGTCAACTTAGATACATGTAGCTTACTTGTTGCCCTAGTAGACTAAATAAACCCTTTGCTCAGCAGAATAATGTAACAGATCGATAGAATGAATGCTTCCATCTGGTTGACATCGGTAAAGTTCTCTGTCATCTTTCGTGGAGCAAAGACATATAGGGACCGGGGAGAAAACACAATAACACCAACACAAATATATATAAATAAACTATTCGGGAAAATTTTCAGTGCAAAATGTCCAAAACGACATCAGTTTGACCGGTTAAGGAGAAAGCTGTGAAAACGACCCAACGTGTTTCTAATAAAATATAGATTAAAGCCGAACTGAAATCTTATGTGGTTGAAATACTATCATTGTTTGTGATGAAGACAGAACCTCTACAGAAGGTATCTAACTGAGCATTGCATTCTCTCAAGATGCAGAAATAAATCATATTTCTCCTGTTCCCGAGTCATAACGTTGCCAACATTTGGTGTATCATTTTACAGTTAATACATGCTTAATTCTGCAGGAGTTAATATTAAGGCCATGTGAGATGTTACAGACCTGCAGTCAGTGTCCAGATTTCAAGTGTCCATTTAACCCATCTGAACATGCCATTCCCTTGACATAGCCAGCTCTGCTGTCATCCTCTTTTACTACTTCACCACGTAACATAGCCAGCTCTGCTGTCATCCTCTTTTACTACTTCACCACATAACATAGCCAGCTCTGCTGTCATCCTCTTTTACTACTTCACCACATAACATAGCCAGCTCTGCTGTCATCCTCTTTACTACTTCACCACATTACTCACTTTACTACTTCACCATAACATAGCCAGCTCTGCTGTCATCCTCTTTTACTACTTCACCACATAACATAGCCAGCTCTGCTGTCATCCTCTTTACTACTACACCACATAACATAGCCAGCTCTGCTGTCATCCTCTTTACTATCACCACATAACATAGCCAGCACTTTACTTTACTTCACCACATAACATAGCCAGCTCTGCTGTCATCCTCTTTTACTACTTCACCACATAACATAGCCAGCTCTGCTGTCATCCTCTTTTACTACTTCACCACGTAACATAGCCAGCTCTGCTGTCATCCTCTTTTACTACTACACCACATAACATAGCCAGCTCTGCTGTCATCCTCTTTTACTACTTCACCACATAACATAGCCAGCACTGCTGTCATCCTCTTTTACCACTTCACCACATAACATAGCCAGCTCTGCTGTCATCCTCTTTTACCACTTCACCACATAACATAGCCAGCTCTGCTGTCATCCTCTTTTACTACTTCACCACATAACATAGCCAGCTCTGCTGTCATCCTCTTTTACCACTTCACCACATAACATAGCCAGCTCTGCTGTCATCCTCTTTTACCACTTCACCACATAACATAGCCAGCTCTGCTGTCATCCTCTTTTACCACTTCACCACATAACATAGCCAGCTCTGCTGTCATCCTCTTTCACTACGTAACATAGCCAGCTCTGTTGTCATCCTCTTTTACCACTTCACCACATAACCAGCACTGCTGTCATCCTCTTTCACTACTTCACCACATAACATAGCCAGCTCTGCTGTCATCCTCTTTTACTACTTCACCACATAACATAGCCAGCTCTGCTGTCATCCTCTTTTACTACTTCACCACATAACATAGTCAGCACTGCCGTCATCCTCTTTTACTACTTCACCACATAACATAGTCAGCACTGCCGTCATCCTCTTTTACTACTTCACCACATAACATAGCCAGCTCTGCTGTCATCCTCTTTTACTACTTCACCACATAACATAGCCAGCTCTGCTGTCATCCTCTTTTACTACTTCACCACATAACATAGCCAGCTCTGCTGTCATCCTCTTTTACTACTTCACCACATAACATAGCCAGCTCTGCCGTCATCCTCTTTTACTACTTCACCACGTAACATAGCCAGCTCTGCTGTCATCCTCTTTTACTACTTCACCACATAACATAGCCAGCTCTGCTGTCATCCTCTTTTACTACTTCACCACATAACATAGCCAGCTCTGCTGTCATCCTCTTTTACTACTTCACCACATAACATAGCCAGCTCTGCTGTCATCCTCTTTTACTACTACACCACATAACATAGCCAGCACTGCCGTCATCCTCTTTTACTACTTCACCACATAACATAGCCAGCACTGCTGTCATCCTCTTTTACCACTTCACCACATAACATAGCCAGCTCTGCTGTCATCCTCTTTTCATCCGTAACTTTACTACTACTTCACCACATAACATAGCCAGCTCTGCTGTCATCCTCTTTACTACTTCACCACATAACATAGCCAGCTCTGCTGTCATCCTCTTTACTACTTTTAACATAGCCAGCTCTGCTGTCATCCTCTTTTACTACTTCACCACATAACATAGCCAGCACTGCTGTCATCCTCTTTACTACTTCACCACATAACATAGCCAGCTCTGCTGTCATCCTCTTTACTACTTCACCACATAACATAGCCAGCTCTGCTGTCATCCTCTTTACTACTACACCACATAACATAGCCAGCTCTGCTGTCATCCTCTTTACTACTTCACCACATAACATAGCCAGCTCTGCTGTCATCCTCTTTACTACTTCACCACATAACATAGCCAGCTCTGCTGTCATCCTCTTTACTACTTCACCACATAACATAGCCAGCTCTGCTGTCATCCTCTTTACTACTTCACCACATAACATAGCCAGCTCTGCTGCTCTAGCCAGCTCTGCCGTCATCCTCTTTTACTACTTCACCACATAACATAGCCAGCTCTGCTGTCATCCTCTTTTACTACTTCACCACATAACATAGCCAGCTCTGCTGTCATCCTCTTTTACTACTTCACCACATAACATAGCCAGCTCTGCTGTCATCCTCTTTTACTACTTCACCACATAACATAGCCAGCTCTGCTGTCATCCTCTTTTACTACTTCACCACATAACATAGCCAGCTCTGCTGTCATCCTCTTTTACTACTTCACCACATAACATAGTCAGCACTGCCGTCATCCTCTTTTACTACTTCACCACATAACATAGCCAGCTCTGCTGTCATCCTCTTTTACTACTTCACCACGTAACATAGCCAGCTCTGCCGTCATCCTCTTTTACTACTACACCAAATCTTTCCTAAACATTATTTTTCTGGTCCTCCCTTCAAACTCTTCTTTCACAGTGTTTGTCTTATTGCATTAAACATTTACATTTAAGTCATTTAGCCAGCTCTGACTTACTGTCATCACCTTATGACATCCAGTGGAAAAGCCACTTTACAATAGTGCATCTAAATCTTTTAAGGGGGGTGAGAAGGATTACTTTACTATCCTAGTATTCCCAGGTGTCTCCGGAAGGTGGTGATTCTGCTGTCATGGCGTCGTGAGGGAGTTTGTTCCACCTACAGTTTTGACTGGGCTGAGCGGGAACTGTACTTCCTCAGTGGTAGGGAGGCGAGCAGGCCAGAGGTGGATGAACGCAGTGCCCTTGTTTGGGTGTAGGGCCTGATCAGAGCCTGGAGGTACTGAGGTGCCGTTCCCCTCACAGCTCCGTAGGCAAGCACCATGGTCTTGTAGCCAGCTTCAACTGGAAGCCAGTGGAGAGAGCGGAGGAGCTGACGTGAGAGAACTTGGAAGGTTGAACACCAGACGGGCTCGTTTTACTAGGGGTTTAATGGCACAGGCAGGGAGCCCAGCCAAATCTTTCCGGGAGATGACAAGTGCCATTATTTTTCAGGGTCGTACTCTGTGGATGTTGTAGAGCTTCAAACTTGATGTTAGTTCAGGGTGTTGTCAGGATTTCAGCGCTCAGGACACAATGGAGTTGTCAACCGAGATCGAGATCATATTCCCGGGAGGAAGAGCAGCTCCGTCTTGCCGAGGTTCAGCTTGAGGTACTTCAACAATGTACAGTGGGGCAAAAAAGTATTTAGTCAGCCACCAACTGTGCAAGTTCTCCCATTTAAAAAAATGAGAGGCCTGTAATTTTCATCATAGGTACACTTCAACTATGACAGACAAAATGAGAAAAACAAAAATCCAGAAAATCACATTGTAGGATTTTTATTAATTTATTTGCCAATTATGGTGGAAAATAAGTATTTGTTCAATAACAAAAGTTTCTCAATACTTTTGTTATATACCCTTTGTTGGCAATGACAGAGGTCAAACGTCTTCACACGGTTTTCACACACTGTTGCTGGTATTTTGGCCCATTCCTCCATGCAGATCTCCTCTAGAGCAGTGATGTTTTGGGGCTGTTGCTATGGGGTTGAGATCTGGAGACTGGCTAGGCCACTCCAGGACCTTGAAATGCTTCTTACGAAGCCACTCCTTCGTTGCCCGGGCGGTGTGTTTGGGATCATTGTCATGCTGAAAGACCCAGCCACGTTTCATCTTCAATGCCCTTGCTGATGGAAGGAGGTTTTCACTCAAAATCTCACGATACATGGCCCCATTCATTCTTTCCTTTACACAGATCAGTCGTCCTGGTCCCTTTGCAGAAAAACAGCCCCAAAGCATGATGTTTCCACCCCCATGATTCTATTTTGGTTTCATCTGACCATACGACATTCTCCCAATCTTCTTCTGGATCATCCAAATGCTCTCTAGCAAACTTCAGACGGGCCTGGACATGTACTGGCTTAAGCAGGGGGACACGTCTGGCACTGCAGGATTTGAGTCCCTGGCGGCATAGTGTGTTACTGATGGTAGGCTTTGTTACTTTGGTCCCAGCTCTCTGCAGGTCATTCACTAGGTCCCCCGTGTGGTTCTGTGATTTTTGCTCACCGTTCTTGTGATCATTTTGACCCCACGGGGTCCCAGATTGAGGGAGATT
Organism: Oncorhynchus keta; assembly: GCF_023373465.1. Taxonomy (NCBI): domain Eukaryota; kingdom Metazoa; phylum Chordata; class Actinopteri; order Salmoniformes; family Salmonidae; genus Oncorhynchus; species Oncorhynchus keta. The sequence continues at coordinate 103,309 of NW_026284541.1, forward strand.
ATCAGTGGTCTTGTATGTCTTCCATTTCCTAATAATTGCTCCCACAGTTGATTTCTTCAAAACAAGCTGCTTACCTATTGCAGATTCAGATCTACAATTTTGTTTCTGGTGTCCTTTGACAGCTCTTTGGTCTTGGCCATAGTGGAGTTTGGAGTGTGACTGTTTGAGGTTGTGGACAGGTGTCTTTTATACTGATAACAAGTTCAAACAGGTGCCATTAATACAGGTAACGAGTGGAGGACAGAGGAGCCTCTTAAAGAAGAAGTTACAGGTCTGTGAGAGCCAGAAATCTTGCTTGTTTGTAGGTAACCAAATACATATTTTCCACCATAATTTGCAAATAAATTCATTAAAAATCCTACAATGTGATTTTCTGGATTTTTTTTCTCATTTTGTCTGTCATAGTTGAAGTGTACCTATTATGAAAATTACAGGCCTCTCATCTTTTTAAGTGGGAGAACTTGCACAATTGGTGTCTGACTAAATACTTTTTTCCCCCACTGTACTTAAACAAACAAAACAAAAAGTTTTCTGCCTGTTCCCAAAATCATTCTTTGGCTCTGCAGGCTATTGGGCCCACGTACAGTTAAGCCCTGAAGTTTAGGCGTATGCACTAATACCATAAAATAATGAAAGAGAAACCACAATGTAGCCTATAGATATAAATTAATGTATTTATGGTCTTGTTTCTCTTTACTCAACCCACTCGCCACCCACCTACCCGCCCTTCAGCCACACAATAGTTCAGGACTCCCGAATCCGTACGCCCCGTGGATAGAACCGCAGGGACTGCGAGTTATGAGTCAACCCGCAAATCACTAGTATCTAGTCTGTCAAAGTGGACATCCGTCCTCTGGTGGACACTACATGGTTAACGCTGTATAACTCTGTTATTAAAAGGAGAAATACTACACTGTGTGCGTGATACCTCGAAGATGAGCAGGATACGGCAGTCTCTGAGGTAGCGTTCGTAGGGATAGTTCTTAGTGTAGCCCAGCCCTCCTAGAACCTGCAGAGCCTCAGACACACAGATCCAGCCTCCCTCAGAGCTGAACACCTACAGAGAGAGAGGTCAGCAAAGACACAGACAATAAGGTACTCTGTCATGCAACTAGTCATGAAACGTGTGTAGTGTAACCGTAGTGTAACCGCAGTGTGTCTATAGTGTAGTGTGTCTATAGGTGTAACAGCAGTGTGTCTATAGGTGTAATAGCAGTGTGTCTATAGGTGTAACAGCAGTGTCTATAGGTGTAACAGCAGTGTGTCTATAGTGTAGTGTGTCTATAGGTGTAACAGCAGTGTGTCTATAGGTGTAGTGTGTCTATAGGTGTAACAGCAGTGTGTCTATAGGTGTAACAGCAGTGTGTCTATAGGTGTAACAGCAGTGTGTCTATAGGTGTAACAGCAGTGTATCTATAGGTGTAACAGCAGTGTGTCTATAGGTGTAACAGCAGTGTGTCTATAGGTGTAACAGCAGTGTGTCTATAGGTGTAACAGCAAGTGTGTCTATAGGTGTAACAGCAGTGTGTCTATAGGTGTAACAGCAGTGTGTCTATAGGTGTAACAGCAGTGTGTCTATAGGTGTAACAGCAGTGTGTCTATAGGTGTAACAGCAGTGTGTCTATAGTGTAACAGCAGTGTGTCTATAGGTGTAACAGCAGTGTGTCTATAGGTGTAACAGCAGTGTGTCTACAGGTGTAAAAGCAGTGTGTCTATAGGTGTAACAGCAGTGTGTCTATAGGTGTAACAGCAGTGTGTCTATAGGTGTAACAGCAGTGTGTCTATAGGTGTAACAGCAGTGTGTCTATAGGTGTAACAGCAGTGTGTCTATAGGTGTAACAGCAGTGTGTCTATAGGTGTAACAGCAGTGTGTCTATAGGTGTAACAGCAGTGTGTCTATAGGTGTAACAGCAGTGTGTCTATAGGTGTAACAGCAGTGTGTCTAGGTGTAACAGCAGTGTGTCTATAGGTGTAACAGCAGTGTGTCTATAGGTGTAACAGCAGTGTGCCTATAGGTGTAACAGCAGTGTGCCTATAGGTGTAACAGCAGTGTGCCTATAGGTGTAACAGCAGTGTGCCTATAGGTGTAACAGCAGTATGTCTATAGGTGTAACAGCAGTGTGTCTACAGTGTATCTAGTAGTTGCAGCAGTATTAGTAGTAGCAGCAGTATTAGTAGTAGCAGCAGTATTAGTAGTAGCAGCAGTATTAGTAGTAGCAGCAGTATTAGTAGTAGCAGCAGTATTAGTAGTAGCAGCAGTATTAGTAGTTGCAGCAGTATTAGTAGTAGCAGCAGTATTAGTAGTAGCAGCAGTATTAGTAGTAGCAGCAGTATTAGTAGTTGCAGCAGTATTAGTAGTGTTAGTAGTAGCAGCAGTATTAGTAGTAGCAGCAGTATTAGTAGTAGCAGCAGTATTAGTAGTAGCAGCAGTATTAGTAGTAGCAGCAGTATTAGTAGTAGCAGCAGTATTAGTAGTTGCAGCAGTATTAGTAGTAGCAGCAGTATTAGTAGTAGCAGCAGTATTAGTAGTAGCAGCAGTATTAGTAGTTGCAGCAGTATTAGTAGTAGCAGCAGTATTAGTAGTAGCAGCAGTATTAGTAGTAGCAGCAGTATTAGTAGTAGCAGCAGTATTAGTAGTAGCAGCAGTATTAGTAGTTGCAGCAGTATTAGTAGTTGCAGCAGTATTAGTAGTTGCAGTATTAGTAGTAGCAGCAGTATTAGTAGTAGCAGCAGTATTAGTAGTAGCAGCAGTATTAGTAGTAGCAGCAGTATTAGTAGTAGCAGCAGTATTAGTAGTAGCAGCAGTATTAGTAGTAGCAGCAGTATTAGTAGTTGCAGCAGTATTAGTAGTAGCAGCAGTATTAGTAGTTGCAGCAGTATTAGTAGTAGCAGCAGTATTAGTAGTGCAGCAGTATTAGTAGTAGCAGCAGTATTAGTAGTAGCAGCAGTATTAGTAGTAGCAGCAGTATTAGTAGTAGCAGCAGTATTAGTAGTAGCAGCAGTATTAGTAGCAGCGGTATTAGTAGCAGCAGTATTAGTAGTAGCAGCAGTATTAGTAGTTGCAGCAGTATTAGTAGTTGCAGCAGTATTAGTAGTAGCAGCAGTATTAGTAGTAGCAGCAGTATTAGTAGTTGCAGCAGTATTAGTAGTAGCAGCAGTATTAGTAGTAGCAGCAGTATTAGTAGTTGCAGCAGTATTAGTAGTAGCAGCAGTATTAGTAGTTGCAGCAGTATTAGTAGTGTAGTAGTTGCAGTATTAGTAGTAGCAGCAGTATTAGTAGTAGCAGCAGTATTAGTATTAGTAGTTGCAGCAGTATTAGTAGTAGCAGCAGTATTAGTAGTTGCAGCAGTATTAGTAGTTGCAGCAGTATTAGTAGTAGCAGCAGTATTAGTAGTAGCAGCAGTATTAGTAGTAGCAGCAGTATTAGTAGTTGCAGCAGTATTAGTAGTTGCAGCAGTATTAGTAGTAGCAGCAGTATTAGTAGTTGCAGCAGTATTAGTAGTAGCAGCAGTATTAGTAGTAGCAGCAGTATTAGTAGTAGCAGCAGTATTAGTAGTAGCAGCAGTATAGTAGTAGCAGCAGTATTAGTAGTAGCAGCAGTATTAGTAGTAGCAGCAGTATTAGTAGTAGCAGCAGTATTAGTAGTAGCAGCAGTAGTGTTAGTAGTAGCAGCAGTATTAGTAGTAGCAGTATTAGTAGTTAGTAGTAGCAGCAGTATTAGTAGTAGCAGCAGTATTAGTAGTAGCAGCAGTATTAGTAGTAGCAGCAGTATTAGTAGTTGCAGCAGTATTAGTAGTAGCAGCAGTATTAGTAGTAGCAGCAGTATTAGTAGTTGCAGCAGTATTAGTAGTTGCAGCAGTATTAGCAGCAGTATTAGTAGCAGCAGTATTAGTAGTTGCAGCAGTATTAGTAGTAGCAGCAGTATTAGTAGTAGCAGCAGTATTAGTAGTAGCAGCAGTATTAGTAGTAGCAGCAGTATTAGTAGTAGCAGCAGTATTAGTAGTTGCAGTATTAGTAGTAGCAGCAGTATTAGTAGTTGCAGCAGTATTAGTAGTTGCAGCAGTATTAGTAGTTGCAGCAGTATTAGTAGTAGCAGCAGTATTAGTAGTAGCAGCAGTATTAGTAGTAGCAGCAGTATTAGTAGTAGCAGCAGTATTAGTAGTAGCAGCAGTATTAGTAGTAGCAGCAGTATTAGTAGTTGCAGCAGTATTAGTAGTAGCAGCAGTATTAGTAGTTGCAGCAGTATTAGTAGTGTTAGTAGTAGCAGTAGTAATTTTAGTAGCAGAAGCAGTAGTAGTTTTAGTAACAGTAGTAGTAACACCCCAGTATAGTGGTAGAAAAAGTACCTTAACCATAGCAGCCTCTAGAGAACAGTCAGGGACCCCAGGTCGATCCATCATCCCAGCCGTCAGGTACGCCATGCTCTCCATCACAAATGCATTCTGGGCCATCACCGCAAACTTCTCTTGGATCATCCCAAACTCACTGAGGTTCTTACCAAACTGTTTCCTGCTGCCAGCGTACTCTGCTGTCATCTCTGGAGAGGGAGACAAGACATCACCATTATCATCATCATTACTATAACCATAATCATGATTATGTAGTTGCAGCAGTATACAGCTTAGTAGCAGAGTTAGTAGTAGCAGCAGTATAGTAGTAGCAGCAGTATTAGTAGCCAGAGTTACACAGCAGTATTAGTAGTGCATGTTCAGTACCTGGATAATGACACAGACAAAGAATCAGTAAAGGTTTGAGTGAAAACACGTGTACAAAGATATGGTAAACCATTCAAAACTAAATGGTGACAGTTAACGGTAGCACCAATACACCGTGCAAATGACACAGCAAGGAGCCTTGTAGGCTTTTTGAATGTTCTTCAAATGGGCAAAAACGTAGCGCAATAGACTTCAGCTTAAATACACAAGGCACCAAACATGTTGTTTTTTTCTCTATGCTCATGATCCATTTCCCTGCGGACATAGGACAGACAGTGGTCGGAGCACAGTATTAGTAGTTGGTCGGTATTAGTAGGAGCAGCGGTATTCGGTAGTAGCAGCAGTATTAGTAGGGCAGAGTATTAGTAGTGTTAGTAGCAGACAGCAGTTTGTGGTCGGAGCAGTATTAGTAGAGCAGACAGTTGGTAGTCGGAGCGCAGGACAGAGTCGGTGGTCGGTAGCACAGGACAGAGTATTGGTCGGAGCACAGGACAGTAGTCGGTGGTCGGAGCACAGGACAGACAGTCGGTGGTCAGAGCGCAGGGTATTAGTCGATGGTCGGAGCGCAGGACAGACAGTATGGTCGGAGGGCAGGAGTAGAGCAGCAGTGGTCGGAGTGGACAGACAGTATTAGTAGGCGGTAGCAGCAGGACAGACAGTCAGAGCGCAGACAGCAGTATTAGTAGTTGCAGCCAGTATTGGTAGAGCAGCAGTATTAGTAGTTGCAGACAGTATTAGTAGTGTTAGTAGCAGCAGTAGTAATTTTAGCAGCAGAAGCAGTAGTAGTTTTAGTAACAGTCAGTAGTAACACCCCAGTAGAGTGGTAGACAAAGTCAGAGCGCAGGACCAGTCAGCAGCCTCAGGACAGAACAGTCAGGGACCCCAGGTGGTCGGATCCATCATCCCAGGACAGACAGTCGGAGCACAGGACATGCTCTCCATCACAAATGCATTCTGCACAGGCCATCAGCGCAGGAAACTTCTCTTGGATCATCCCAAACTCACTGAGGTTCTTACCAAACTGTTTCCTGCTGCCAGGACAGACAGTCTGCTGTCATCTCTCGGAGCGCAGGGAGAGTCGGAGTGCAGGACAGACAGTCAGCGCAGGACAGACATCATTACTATAACCATAATCATGATTACAGACAGCGGAGCTCAGGACAGACAGTCGGAGCGCAGACAGACAGTCGGAGCGCCAGATGAGTTTCTTGATCATTCCACAGTCGGGCACTGCCCATACTGAACCTGCCAGAGTTGAGGATGTTCAGTCGCTACCTGGATAATGAGCACAGACAAAGAATCAGTAAAGGTCGGAGCGTGAAAACAGTCGGAGCGCAGGAAGATAGTCGGAAACCATTCAAAACTAAATGGTGACAGTTCGGAGCGCAGGACAGATACGGAGCGCAGGACAGACAGTCGGAGCGCAGGACAGACAGTCGGAGCGCTTGACAGGTCGGAATGTTCTTCAAATGAGGCAAAACGTCGGAGCGCAACAGACTTCGGAGCGCAACAGACAGTCGGAGGCACCAAACATGTCGGTTTTTTTCTCTATGCTCATGATCCAGGACCTGTCGGAGCGCAGGACAGACAGTCGGAGCGCAGGACAGACAGTCGGAGCGCAGGACAGACAGTCGGAGCGCAGGACAGACAGTCGGAGCGCAGGACAGACAGTCGGAGCGCAGGACAGACAGTCGGAGCGCAGGACAGACAGTCGGAGCGCAGGACAGACAGTCGGAGCGCAGGACAGTCGGAGCACAGGACAGACAGTCGGAGCGCAGGACAGACAGTCGGAGCGCAGGACAGACAGTCGGAGCGCAGGACAGACAGTGGTGGTCGGAGCGCAGGACAGACAGTCGGAGCGCAGGACAGACAGTCGGAGCGCAGGACAGACAGTCGGAGCGCAGGACAGACAGTCGGAGCGCAGGACAGACAGTCGGAGCGCAGGACAGACAGTCGGAGCGCAGGACAGACAGTCGGTGGTCGGAGCACGTCTCTGGAGCCGCTGAGCATCTATTAACCCTGCTGTAGGACTCATTGCGGTCAGCACTAGTAGGTCAAACGAACGACTAAAATTAACAAATCACTCAGAAAAACGAATCAGGGGTTCCCGAGTGGCGCAGTCTAACGCACTGCATCTCAGTGCAAGAGGCGTCACTACAGACCCTGGTTCGATTCCAGGCTGTATCACAACCGGCTGTGATTGGGAGTCCCATAGGATGGCACACAATTGGCCCTGCGTCGTCCGGGTTAGAGTTTGGCCGGGGTAGGCCGTCATTGTAAATATGAATTTGTTCTTAACCGACTTGCCTAGTTAAATAAAGGTTAAATAAAAGTTTTAAAAATGACTCTCCAGCTTGTGAAAAAAGACCTTGAAAAATAACTGCACATCAATAGCATATAACAGAGGGGAAAGGGAAGTGACATCACCTTGAAGCCTCCTCCTACTTCTCCTATTACATTCTCCACAGGGACTGGACAGTTGTCGAATGACACTTCACATGCTGGGAGACAGAAACACACAGTTATAGCCCAGTGAATGGTACACAACAGGGATTTCCCTTGGCTGGCTGACTGACAGCTACAGTTATCTGGTTTACAATACAACACAAGTACTGTTATTTACTCCACTAGGCTAACAACAACACAAGTACTGTCATTTACTCCACTGGGCTAACAACAACACAAGTACTGTCATTTACTCCACTGGGCTAACAACAAGAAGAATTTGTTCTTAACTGACTTGCCTAGTTAAATAAAGGTCAATTATAAATAAAATAACTGTTAGACCCCCTAATACCTAGATGTGATCTTACTGTTAGACCCCCTAATGCCTAGATGTGATCTTACTGTTCGACCCCCTAATGCCTAGATGTGATCTTACTGTTAGACCCCCTAATGCCTAGATGTGATCTTACTGTTCGACCCCTAATGCCTAGATGTGATCTTACTGCTAGACCCCTAATGCCTAGATGTGATCTTACTGTTAGACCCCTAATGCCTAGATGTGATCTTACTGTTAGACCCCTAATGCCTAGATGTGATCTTACTGTTAGACCCCTAATGCCTAGATGTGATCTTACTGTTAGACCCCTAATGCCTAGATGTGATCTTACTGTTAGACCCCCTAATGCCTAGATGTGATCTTACTGTTAGACCCCCTAATGCCTAGATGTGATCTTACTGTTAGACCCCTAATGCCTAGATGTGATCTTACTGTTAGACCCCCTAATGCCTAGATGTGATCTTACTGTTCGACCCCCTAATGCCTAGATGTGATCTTACTGTTCGACCCCCTAATGCCTAGATGTGATCTTACTGTTCGACCCCCTAATGCCTAGATGTGATCTTACTGTTCGAACCCCTAATGCCTAGATGTGATCTTACTGTTCGACCCCTAATGCCTAGATGTGATCTTACTGTTAGACCCCTAATGCCTAGATGTGATCTTACTGTTAGACCCCCTAATGCCTAGATGTGATCTTACTGTTCGACCCCCTAATGCCTAGATGTGATCTTACTGTTCGACCCCCTAATGCCTAGATGTGATCTTACTGTTCGACCCCCTAATGCCTAGATGTGATCTTACTGTTCGACCCCCTAATGCCTAGATGTGATCTTACTGTTCGACCCCCTAATGCCTAGATGTGATCTTACTGTTCGACCCCCTAATGCCTAGATGTGATCTTACTGTTAGACCCCCTAATGCCTAGATGTGATCTTACTGTTAGACCCCCTAATGCCTAGATGTGATCTTACTGTTCGACCCCCTAATGCCTAGATGTGATCTTACTGTTAGACCCCTAATGCCTAGATGTGATCTTACTGTTAGACCCCTAATGCCTAGATGTGATCTTACTGTTAGACCCCTAATGCCTAGATGTGATCTTACTGTTCGACCCCTAATGCCTAGATGTGATCTTACTGTTAGACCCCTAATGCCTAGATGTGATCTTACTGTTCGACCCCCTAATGCCTAGATGTGATCTTACTGTTAGACCCCTAATGCCTAGATGTGATCTTACTGTTAGACCCCCTAATGCCTAGATGTGATCTTACTGTTAGACCCCTAATGCCTAGATGTGATCTTACTGTTCGACCCCTAATGCCTAGATGTGATCTTACTGTTCGACCCCTAATGCCTAGATGTGATCTTACTGTTCGACCCCTAATGCCTAGATGTGATCTTACTGTTCGACCCCCTAATGCCTAGATGTGATCTTACTGTTAGACCCCCTAATGCCTAGATGTGATCTTACTGTTCGACCCCCTAATGCCTAGATGTGATCTTACTGTTCGACCCCCCTAATGCCTAGATGTGATCTTACTGTTCGACCCCTAATGCCTAGATGTGATCTTACTGTTAGACCCCTAATGCCTAGATGTGATCTTACTGTTAGACCCCCTAATGCCTAGATGTGATCTTACTGTTAGACCCCCTAATGCCTAGATGTGATCTTACTGTTAGACCCCCTAATGCCTAGATGTGATCTTACTGTTCGACCCCCTAATGCCTAGATGTGATCTTACTGTTCGACCCCCTAATGCCTAGATGTGATCTTACTGTTAGACCCCCCTAATGCCTAGATGTGATCTTACTGTTAGACCCCCTAATGCCTAGATGTGATCTTACTGTTCGACCCCCTAATGCCTAGATGTGATCTTACTGTTCGACCCCCTAATGCCTAGATGTGATCTTACTGTTCGACCCCCCTAATGCCTAGATGTGATCTTACTGTTCGACCCCCTAATGCCTAGATGTGATCTTACTGTTCGACCCCTAATGCCTAGATGTGATCTTACTGTTAGACCCCTAATGCCTAGATGTGATCTTACTGTTCGACCCCTAATGCCTAGATGTGATCTTACTGTTCGACCCCTAATGCCTAGATGTGATCTTACTGTTCGACCCCTAATGCCTAGATGTGATCTTACTGTTAGACCCCTAATGCCTAGATGTGATCTTACTGTTCGACCCCCTAATGCCTAGATGTGATCTTACTGTTCGACCCCTAATGCCTAGATGTGATCTTACTGTTCGACCCCCTAATGCCTAGATGTGATCTTACTGTTAGACCCCTAATGGCTAGATGTGATCTTACTGTTAGACCCCTAATGCCTAGATGTGATCTTACTGTTAGACCCCTAATGCCTAGATGTGATCTTACTGTTAGACCCCTAATGCCTAGATGTGATCTTACTGTTAGACCCCCTAATGCCTAGATGTGATCTTACTGTTAGACCCCTAATGCCTAGATGTGATCTTACTGTTAGACCCCTAATGCCTAGATGTGATCTTACTGTTCGACCCCTAATGCCTAGATGTGATCTTACAGTTCGACCCCTAATGCCTAGATGTGATCTTACTGTTCGACCCCCTAATGCCTAGATGTGATCTTACTGTTAGACCCCTAATGCCTAGATGTGATCTTACTGTTCGACCCCTAATGCCTAGATGTGATCTTACTGTTGACCCCTAATGCCTAGATGTGATCTTACTGTTCGACCCCTAATGCCTAGATGTGATCTTACTGTTCGACCCCTAATGCCTAGATGTGATCTTACTGTTAGACCCCTAATGCCTAGATGTGATCTTACTGTTCGACCCCCTAATGCCTAGATGTGATCTTACTGTTCGACCCCTAATGCCTAGATGTGATCTTACTGTTAGACCCCCTAATGCCTAGATGTGATCTTACTGTTCGACCCCTAATGCCTAGATGTGATCTTACTGTTCGACCCCTAATGCCTAGATGTGATCTTACTGTTCGACCCCCTAATGCCTAGATGTGATCTTACTGTTCGACCCCTAATGCCTAGATGTGATCTTACTGTTCGACCCCTAATGCCTAGATGTGATCTTACTGTTAGACCCCTAATGCCTAGATGTGATCTTACTGTTAGACCCCTAATGCCTAGATGTGATCTTACTGTTAGACCCCCTAATGCCTAGATGTGATCTTACTGTTAGACCCCTAATGCCTAGATGTGATCTTACTGTTAGACCCCCTAATGCCTAGATGTGATCTTACTGTTAGACCCCCTAATGCCTAGATGTGATCTTACTGTTCGACCCCCTAATGCCTAGATGTGATCTTACTGTTCGACCCCCTAATGCCTAGATGTGATCTTACTGTTCGACCCCCTAATGCCTAGATGTGATCTTACTGTTCGACCCCCTAATGCCTAGATGTGATCTTACTGTTCGACCCCCTAATGCCTAGATGTGATCTTACTGTTCGACCCCCTAATGCCTAGATGTGATCTTACTGTTCGACCCCCTAATGCCTAGATGTGATCTTACTGTTAGACCCCCTAATGCCTAGATGTGATCTTACTGTTAGACCCCCTAATGCCTAGATGTGATCTTACTGTTAGACCCCCTAATGCCTAGATGTGATCTTACTGTTCGACCCCCTAATGCCTAGATGTGATCTTACTGTTCGACCCCCTAATGCCTAGATGTGATCTTACTGTTAGACCCCCTAATGCCTAGATGTGATCTTACTGTTCGACCCCCTAATGCCTAGATGTGATCTTACTGTTCGACCCCCTAATGCCTAGATGTGATCTTACTGTTAGACCCCCTAATGCCTAGATGTGATCTTACTGTTAGACCCCTAATGCCTAGATGTGATCTTACTGTTAGACCCCTAATGCCTAGATGTGATCTTACTGTTCGACCCCTAATGCCTAGATGTGATCTTACTGTTCGACCCCTAATGCCTAGATGTGATCTTACTGTTAGACCCCTAATGCCTAGATGTGATCTTACTGTTAGACCCCTAATGCCTAGATGTGATCTTACTGTTAGACCCCCTAATGCCTAGATGTGATCTTACTGTTCGACCCCCTAATGCCTAGATGTGATCTTACTGTTAGACCCCCTAATGCCTAGATGTGATCTTACTGTTAGACCCCCTAATGCCTAGATGTGATCTTACTGTTAGACCCCCTAATGCCTAGATGTGATCTTACTGTTAGACCCCTAATGCCTAGATGTGATCTTACTGTTCGACCCCTAATGCCTAGATGTGATCTTACTGTTCGACCCCCTAATGCCTAGATGTGATCTTACTGTTAGACCCCCTAATGCCTAGATGTGATCTTACTGTTAGACCCCCTAATGCCTAGATGTGATCTTACTGTTAGACCCCCTAATGCCTAGATGTGATCTTACTGTTAGACCCCCTAATGCCTAGATGTGATCTTACTGTTAGACCCCTAATGCCTAGATGTGATCTTACTGTTCGACCCCCTAATGCCTAGATGTGATCTTACTGTTCGACCCCTAATGCCTAGATGTGATCTTACTGTTCGACCCCTAATGCCTAGATGTGATCTTACTGTTAGACCCCTAATGCCTAGATGTGATCTTACTGTTAGACCCCCTAATGCCTAGATGTGATCTTACTGTTAGACCCCTAATGCCTAGATGTGATCTTACTGTTAGACCCCCTAATGCCTAGATGTGATCTTACTGTTAGACCCCTAATGCCTAGATGTGATCTTACTGTTAGACCCCTAATGCCTAGATGTGATCTTACTGTTAGACCCCTAATGCCTAGATGTGATCTTACTGTTAGACCCCTAATGCCTAGATGTGATCTTACTGTTCGACCCCTAATGCCTAGATGTGATCTTACTGTTAGACCCCTAATGCCTAGATGTGATCTTACTGTTCGACCCCTAATGCCTAGATGTGATCTTACTGTTCGACCCCTAATGCCTAGATGTGATCTTACTGTTCGACCCCTAATGCCTAGATGTGATCTTACTGTTCGACCCCTAATGCCTAGATGTGATCTTACTGTTAGACCCCTAATGCCTAGATGTGATCTTACTGTTCGACCCCTAATGCCTAGATGTGATCTTACTGTTCGACCCCCTAATGCCTAGATGTGATCTTACTGTTCGACCCCCTAATGCCTAGATGTGATCTTACTGTTAGACCCCCTAATGCCTAGATGTGATCTTACTGTTAGACCCCCTAATGCCTAGATGTGATCTTACTGTTAGACCCCCTAATGCCTAGATGTGATCTTACTGTTAGACCCCCTAATGCCTAGATGTGATCTTACTGTTCGACCCCCTAATGCCTAGATGTGATCTTACTGTTCGACCCCCTAATGCCTAGATGTGATCTTACTGTTAGACCCCCTAATGCCTAGATGTGATCTTACTGTTAGACCCCCTAATGCCTAGATGTGATCTTACTGTTAGACCCCCTAATGCCTAGATGTGATCTTACTGTTAGACCCCCTAATGCCTAGATGTGATCTTACTGTTAGACCCCCTAATGCCTAGATGTGATCTTACTGTTAGACCCCCTAATGCCTAGATGTGATCTTACTGTTAGACCCCTAATGCCTAGATGTGATCTTACTGTTAGACCCCTAATGCCTAGATGTGATCTTACTGTTCGACCCCTAATGCCTAGATGTGATCTTACTGTTAGACCCCCTAATGCCTAGATGTGATCTTACTGTTAGACCCCCTAATGCCTAGATGTGATCTTACTGTTAGACCCCTAATGCCTAGATGTGATCTTACTGTTAGACCCCTAATGCCTAGATGTGATCTTACTGTTAGACCCCTAATGCCTAGATGTGATCTTACTGTTAGACCCCTAATGCCTAGATGTGATCTTACTGTTAGACCCCTAATGCCTAGATGTGATCTTACTGTTAGACCCCTAATGCCTAGATGTGATCTTACTGTTAGACCCCTAATGCCTAGATGTGATCTTACTGTTAGACCCCCTAATGCCTAGATGTGATCTTACTGTTCGACCCCTAATGCCTAGATGTGATCTTACTGTTCGACCCCTAATGCCTAGATGTGATCTTACTGTTCGACCCCTAATGCCTAGATGTGATCTTACTGTTAGACCCCTAATGCCTAGATGTGATCTTACTGTTAGACCCCTAATGCCTAGATGTGATCTTACTGTTAGACCCCCTAATGCCTAGATGTGATCTTACTGTTAGACCCCTAATGCCTAGATGTGATCTTACTGTTAGACCCCCTAATGCCTAGATGTGATCTTACTGTTAGACCCCTAATGCCTAGATGTGATCTTACTGTTCGACCCCTAATGCCTAGATGTGATCTTACTGTTCGACCCCCTAATGCCTAGATGTGATCTTACTGTTCGACCCCCTAATGCCTAGATGTGATCTTACTGTTAGACCCCTAATGCCTAGATGTGATCTTACTGTTAGACCCCTAATGCCTAGATGTGATCTTACTGTTAGACCCCTAATGCCTAGATGTGATCTTACTGTTCGACCCCTAATGCCTAGATGTGATCTTACTGTTCGACCCCTAATGCCTAGATGTGATCTTACTGTTAGACCCCCTAATGCCTAGATGTGATCTTACTGTTAGACCCCCTAATGCCTAGATGTGATCTTACTGTTAGACCCCTAATGCCTAGATGTGATCTTACTGTTAGACCCCTAATGCCTAGATGTGATCTTACTGTTAGACCCCCTAATGCCTAGATGTGATCTTACTGTTAGACCCCTAATGCCTAGATGTGATCTTACTGTTAGACCCCCTAATGCCTAGATGTGATCTTACTGTTAGACCCCCTAATGCCTAGATGTGATCTTACTGTTAGACCCCCTAATGCCTAGATGTGATCTTACTGTTAGACCCCCTAATGCCTAGATGTGATCTTACTGTTAGACCCCCTAATGCCTAGATGTGATCTTACTGTTAGACCCCCTAATGCCTAGATGTGATCTTACTGTTAGACCCCCTAATGCCTAGATGTGATCTTACTGTTAGACCCCCTAATGCCTAGATGTGATCTTACTGTTCGACCCCCTAATGCCTAGATGTGATCTTACTGTTAGACCCCCTAATGCCTAGATGTGATCTTACTGTTAGACCCCCTAATGCCTAGATGTGATCTTACTGTTAGACCCCCTAATGCCTAGATGTGATCTTACTGTTCGACCCCCTAATGCCTAGATGTGATCTTACTGTTAGACCCCCTAATGCCTAGATGTGATCTTACTGTTAGACCCCCTAATGCCTAGATGTGATCTTACTGTTCGACCCCCTAATGCCTAGATGTGATCTTACTGTTCGACCCCTAATGCCTAGATGTGATCTTACTGTTAGACCCCTAATGCCTAGATGTGATCTTACTGTTAGACCCCCTAATGCCTAGATGTGATCTTACTGTTAGACCCCTAATGCCTAGATGTGATCTTACTGTTCGACCCCCTAATGCCTAGATGTGATCTTACTGTTCGACCCCCTAATGCCTAGATGTGATCTTACTGTTCGACCCCCTAATGCCTAGATGTGATCTTACTGTTAGACCCCCTAATGCCTAGATGTGATCTTACTGTTAGACCCCCTAATGCCTAGATGTGATCTTACTGTTAGACCCCCTAATGCCTAGATGTGATCTTACTGTTAGACCCCCTAATGCCTAGATGTGATCTTACTGTTAGACCCCTAATGCCTAGATGTGATCTTACTGTTAGACCCCTAATGCCTAGATGTGATCTTACTGTTAGACCCCTAATGCCTAGATGTGATCTTACTGTTAGACCCCTAATGCCTAGATGTGATCTTACTGTTAGACCCCTAATGCCTAGATGTGATCTTACTGTTAGACCCCCTAATGCCTAGATGTGATCTTACTGTTCGACCCCCTAATGCCTAGATGTGATCTTACTGTTAGACCCCCTAATGCCTAGATGTGATCTTACTGTTAGACCCCCCTAATGCCTAGATGTGATCTTACTGTTAGACCCCCTAATGCCTAGATGTGATCTTACTGTTAGACCCCCTAATGCCTAGATGTGATCTTACTGTTCGACCCCCTAATGCCTAGATGTGATCTTACTGTTCGACCCCCTAATGCCTAGATGTGATCTTACTGTTCGACCCCCTAATGCCTAGATGTGATCTTACTGTTAGACCCCCTAATGCCTAGATGTGATCTTACTGTTCGACCCCCTAATGCCTAGATGTGATCTTACTGTTAGACCCCCTAATGCCTAGATGTGATCTTACTGTTAGACCCCCTAATGCCTAGATGTGATCTTACTGTTAGACCCCCTAATGCCTAGATGTGATCTTACTGTTCGACCCCCTAATGCCTAGATGTGATCTTACTGTTCGACCCCCTAATGCCTAGATGTGATCTTACTGTTAGACCCCTAATGCCTAGATGTGATCTTACTGTTAGACCCCTAATGCCTAGATGTGATCTTACTGTTAGACCCCTAATGCCTAGATGTGATCTTACTGTTAGACCCCCTAATGCCTAGATGTGATCTTACTGTTAGACCCCTAATGCCTAGATGTGATCTTACTGTTCGACCCCCTAATGCCTAGATGTGATCTTACTGTTCGACCCCTAATGCCTAGATGTGATCTTACTGTTCGACCCCCTAATGCCTAGATGTGATCTTACTGTTAGACCCCTAATGCCTAGATGTGATCTTACTGTTAGACCCCTAATGCCTAGATGTGATCTTACTGTTAGACCCCTAATGCCTAGATGTGATCTTACTGTTAGACCCCTAATGCCTAGATGTGATCTTACTGTTAGACCCCTAATGCCTAGATGTGATCTTACTGTTAGACCCCTAATGCCTAGATGTGATCTTACTGTTAGACCCCCTAATGCCTAGATGTGATCTTACTGTTAGACCCCTAATGCCTAGATGTGATCTTACTGTTAGACCCCCTAATGCCTAGATGTGATCTTACTGTTAGACCCCTAATGCCTAGATGTGATCTTACTGTTAGACCCCTAATGCCTAGATGTGATCTTACTGTTCGACCCCTAATGCCTAGATGTGATCTTACTGTTAGACCCCCTAATGCCTAGATGTGATCTTACTGTTAGACCCCTAATGCCTAGATGTGATCTTACTGTTCGACCCCCTAATGCCTAGATGTGATCTTACTGTTCGACCCCTAATGCCTAGATGTGATCTTACTTTTAGACCCCCTAATGCCTAGATGTGATCTTACTGTTAGACCCCTAATGCCTAGATGTGATCTTACTGTTCGACCCCTAATGCCTAGATGTGATCTTACTGTTCGACCCCCCTAATGCCTAGATGTGATCTTACTGTTAGACCCCTAATGCCTAGATGTGATCTTACTGTTCGACCCCCTAATGCCTAGATGTGATCTTACTGTTAGACCCCTAATGCCTAGATGTGATCTTACTGTTCGACCCCCTAATGCCTAGATGTGATCTTACTGTTCGACCCCTAATGTCTAGATGTGATTTTACTGTTAGACCCCCTAATGCCTAGATGTGATCTTACTGTTCGACCCCCTAATGCCTAGATGTGATCTTACTGTTCGACCCCTAATGCCTAGATGTGATCTTACTGTTCGACCCCCTAATGCCTAGATGTGATCTTACTGTTAGACCCCTAATGCCTAGATGTGATCTTACTGTTAGACCCCTAATGCCTAGATGTGATCTTACTGTTCGACCCCTAATGCCTAGATGTGATCTTACTGTTCGACCCCCTAATGCCTAGATGTGATCTTACTGTTCGACCCCCTAATGCCTAGATGTGATCTTACTGTTCGACCCCCTAATGCCTAGATGTGATCTTACTGTTAGACCCCCTAATGCCTAGATGTGATCTTACTGTTAGACCCCCTAATGCCTAGATGTGATCTTACTGTTAGACCCCTAATGCCTAGATGTGATCTTACTGTTAGACCCCTAATGCCTAGATGTGATCTTACTGTTCGACCCCCTAATGCCTAGATGTGATCTTACTGTTAGACCCCCTAATGCCTAGATGTGATCTTACTGTTAGACCCCCTAATGCCTAGATGTGATCTTACTGTTAGACCCCCTAATGCCTAGATGTGATCTTACTGTTAGACCCCCTAATGCCTAGATGTGATCTTACTGTTAGACCCCTAATGCCTAGATGTGATCTTACTGTTAGACCCCTAATGCCTAGATGTGATCTTACTGTTAGACCCCCTAATGCCTAGATGTGATCTTACTGTTAGACCCCCTAATGCCTAGATGTGATCTTACTGTTAGACCCCCTAATGCCTAGATGTGATCTTACTGTTAGACCCCCTAATGCCTAGATGTGATCTTACTGTTAGACCCCTAATGCCTAGATGTGATCTTACTGTTCGACCCCTAATGCCTAGATGTGATCTTACTGTTCGACCCCTAATGCCTAGATGTGATCTTACTGTTCGACCCCTAATGCCTAGATGTGATCTTACTGTTAGACCCCTAATGCCTAGATGTGATCTTACTGTTAGACCCCTAATGCCTAGATGTGATCTTACTGTTAGACCCCTAATGCCTAGATGTGATCTTACTGTTAGACCCCTAATGCCTAGATGTGATCTTACTGTTAGACCCCTAATGCCTAGATGTGATCTTACTGTTAGACCCCTAATGCCTAGATGTGATCTTACTGTTAGACCCCTAATGCCTAGATGTGATCTTACTGTTAGACCCCTAATGCCTAGATGTGATCTTACTGTTAGACCCCTAATGCCTAGATGTGATCTTACTGTTAGACCCCTAATGCCTAGATGTGATCTTACTGTTAGACCCCCTAATGCCTAGATGTGATCTTACTGTTAGACCCCTAATGCCTAGATGTGATCTTACTGTTAGACCCCTAATGCCTAGATGTGATCTTACTGTTAGACCCCCTAATGCCTAGATGTGATCTTACTGTTAGACCCCTAATGCCTAGATGTGATCTTACTGTTAGACCCCTAATGCCTAGATGTGATCTTACTGTTAGACCCCTAGATGTGAATGCCTAGATGTGATCTTACTGTTCGACCCCTAATGCCTAGATGTGATCTTACTGTTAGACCCCTAATGCCTAGATGTGATCTTACTGTTCGACCCCTAATGCCTAGATGTGATCTTACTGTTAGACCCCCTAATGCCTAGATGTGATCTTACTGTTCGACCCCCTAATGCCTAGATGTGATCTTACTGTTAGACCCCTAATGCCTAGATGTGATCTTACTGTTAGACCCCTAATGCCTAGATGTGATCTTACTGTTAGACCCCCTAATGCCTAGATGTGATCTTACTGTTCGACCCCTAATGCCTAGATGTGATCTTACTGTTAGACCCCTAATGCCTAGATGTGATCTTACTGTTAGACCCCCTAATGCCTAGATGTGATCTTACTGTTAGACCCCTAATGCCTAGATGTGATCTTACTGTTCGACCCCTAATGCCTAGATGTGATCTTACTGTTAGACCCCTAATGCCTAGATGTGATCTTACTGTTAGACCCCCTAATGCCTAGATGTGATCTTACTGTTAGACCCCTAATGCCTAGATGTGATCTTACTGTTAGACCCCTAATGCCTAGATGTGATCTTACTGTTAGACCCCCTAATGCCTAGATGTGATCTTACTGTTAGACCCCCTAATGCCTAGATGTGATCTTACTGTTAGACCCCTAATGCCTAGATGTGATCTTACTGTTAGACCCCCTAATGCCTAGATGTGATCTTACTGTTAGACCCCCTAATGCCTAGATGTGATCTTACTGTTCGACCCCCTAATGCCTAGATGTGATCTTACTGTTAGACCCCCCTAATGCCTAGATGTGATCTTACTGTTAGACCCCCTAATGCCTAGATGTGATCTTACTGTTAGACCCCCTAATGCCTAGATGTGATCTTACTGTTAGACCCCCTAATGCCTAGATGTGATCTTACTGTTAGACCCCCTAATGCCTAGATGTGATCTTACTGTTAGACCCCCTAATGCCTAGATGTGATCTTACTGTTAGACCCCTAATGCCTAGATGTGATCTTACTGTTAGACCCCTAATGCCTAGATGTGATCTTACTGTTAGACCCCTAATGCCTAGATGTGATCTTACTGTTCGACCCCTAATGCCTAGATGTGATCTTACTGTTAGACCCCTAATGCCTAGATGTGATCTTACTGTTAGACCCCCTAATGCCTAGATGTGATCTTACTGTTCGACCCCCTAATGCCTAGATGTGATCTTACTGTTAGACCCCCTAATGCCTAGATGTGATCTTACTGTTAGACCCCCTAATGCCTAGATGTGATCTTACTGTTCGACCCCCTAATGCCTAGATGTGATCTTACTGTTCGACCCCCTAATGCCTAGATGTGATCTTACTGTTCGACCCCCTAATGCCTAGATGTGATCTTACTGTTCGACCCCCTAATGCCTAGATGTGATCTTACTGTTAGACCCCCTAATGCCTAGATGTGATCTTACTGTTAGCCACCCCCTAATGCCTAGATGTGATCTTACTGTTAGACCCCTAATGCCTAGATGTGATCTTACTGTTCGACCCCTAATGCCTAGATGTGATCTTACTGTTCGACCCCTAATGCCTAGATGTGATCTTACTGTTAGACCCCCTAATGCCTAGATGTGATCTTACTGTTAGACCCCTAATGCCTAGATGTGATCTTACTGTTAGACCCCCTAATGCCTAGATGTGATCTTACTGTTAGACCCCTAATGCCTAGATGTGATCGACCCCTAATGCCTGTTAGACCCCTAATGCCTAGATGTGATCTTACTGTTAGACCCCTAATGCCTAGATGTGATCTTACTGTTAGACCCCTAATGCCTAGATGTGATCTTACTGTTAGACCCCTAATGCCTAGATGTGATCTTACTGTTCGACCCCCTAATGCCTAGATGTGATCTTACTGTTAGACCCCTAATGCCTAGATGTGATCTTACTGTTCGACCCCTAATGCCTAGATGTGATCTTACTGTTAGACCCCTAATGCCTAGATGTGATCTTACTGTTAGACCCCCTAATGCCTAGATGTGATCTTACTGTTAGACCCCTAATGCCTAGATGTGATCTTACTGTTCGACCCCCTAATGCCTAGATGTGATCTTACTGTTAGAGCCCCCTAATGCCTAGATGTGACCTTACTAATGCCTAGATGTGATCTTACTGTTCGACCCCCTAATGCCTAGATGTGATCTTACTGTTCGACCCCCTAATGCCTAGATGTGATCTTACTGTTAGACCCCCTAATGCCTAGATGTGATCTTACTGTTAGACCCCCTAATGCCTAGATGTGATCTTACTGTTTGTCACCCCTAATGCCTAGATGTGATCTTACTGTTAGACCCCTAATGCCTAGATGTGATCTTACTGTTCGACCCCCTAATGCCTAGATGTGATCTTACTGTTGACCCCCTAATGCCTAGATGTGATCTTACTGTTCGACCCCTAATGCCTAGATGTGATCTTACTGTTAGACCCCCTAATGCCTAGATGTGATCTTACTGTTAGACCCCTAATGCCTAGATGTGATCTTACTGTTAGACCCCTAATGCCTAGATGTGATCTTACTGTTAGACCCCTAATGCCTAGATGTGATCTTACTGTTAGACCCCTAATGCCTAGATGTGATCTTACTGTTAGACCCCCTAATGCCTAGATGTGATCTTACTGTTAGACCCCTAATGCCTAGATGTGATCTTACTGTTAGACCCCTAATGCCTAGATGTGATCTTACTGTTAGACCCCTAATGCCTAGATGTGATCTTACTGTTCGACCCCCTAATGCCTAGATGTGATCTTACTGTTAGACCCCTAATGCCTAGATGTGATCTTACTGTTAGACCCCTAATGCCTAGATGTGATCTTACTGTTAGACCCCCTAATGCCTAGATGTGATCTTACTGTTAGACCCCTAATGCCTAGATGTGATCTTACTGTTAGACCCCTAATGCCTAGATGTGATCTTACTGTTAGACCCCTAATGCCTAGATGTGATCTTACTGTTAGACCCCCTAATGCCTAGATGTGATCTTACTGTTAGACCCCCTAATGCCTAGATGTGATCTTACTGTTAGACCCCTAATGCCTAGATGTGATCTTACTGTTAGACCCCTAATGCCTAGATGTGATCTTACTGTTAGACCCCCTAATGCCTAGATGTGATCTTACTGTTAGACCCCTAATGCCTAGATGTGATCTTACTGTTAGACCCCTAATGCCTAGATGTGATCTTACTGTTAGACCCCTAATGCCTAGATGTGATCTTACTGTTAGACCCCTAATGCCTAGATGTGATCTTACTGTTCGACCCCCTAATGCCTAGATGTGATCTTACTGTTAGACCCCCCTAATGCCTAGATGTGATCTTACTGTTCGACCCCCTAATGCCTAGATGTGATCTTACTGTTAGACCCCCTAATGCCTAGATGTGATCTTACTGTTAGACCCCTAATGCCTAGATGTGATCTTACTGTTAGACCCCCTAATGCCTAGATGTGATCTTACTGTTAGACCCCTAATGCCTAGATGTGATCTTACTGTTCGACCCCCTAATGCCTAGATGTGATCTTACTGTTCGACCCCCTAATGCCTAGATGTGATCTTACTGTTCGACCCTAATGCCTAGATGTGATCTTACTGTTAGACCCCTAATGCCTAGATGTGATCTTACTGTTCGACCCCTAATGCCTAGATGTGATCTTACTGTTAGACCCCTAATGCCTAGATGTGATCTTACTGTTAGACCCCTAATGCCTAGATGTGATCTTACTGTTAGACCCCTAATGCCTAGATGTGATCTTACTGTTAGACCCCTAATGCCTAGATGTGATCTTACTGTTAGACCCTAATGCCTAGATGTGATCTTACTGTTCGACCCCTAATGCCTAGATGTGATCTTACTGTTAGACCCCCTAATGCCTAGATGTGATCTTACTGTTAGACCCCCTAATGCCTAGATGTGATCTTACTGTTAGACCCCTAATGCCTAGATGTGATCTTACTGTTAGACCCCCTAATGCCTAGATGTGATCTTATGACCCCCTAATGCCTAGATGTGATCTTACTGTTCGACCCCTAATGCCTAGATGTGATCTTACTGTTAGACCCCTAATGCCTAGATGTGATCTTACTGTTCGACCCCCTAATGCCTAGATGTGATCTTACTGTTAGACCCCCTAATGCCTAGATGTGATCTTACTGTTAGACCCCTAATGCCTAGATGTGATCTTACTGTTAGACCCCTAATGCCTAGATGTGATCTTACTGTTAGACCCCTAATGCCTAGATGTGATCTTACTGTTAGACCCCCTAATGCCTAGATGTGATCTTACTGTTCGACCCCTAATGCCTAGATGTGATCTTACTGTTAGACCCCTAATGCCTAGATGTGATCTTACTGTTAGACCCCCTAATGCCTAGATGTGATCTTACTGTTAGACCCCTAATGCCTAGATGTGATCTTACTGTTAGACCCCTAATGCCTAGATGTGATCTTACTGTTAGACCCCCTAATGCCTAGATGTGATCTTACTGTTAGACCCCCTAATGCCTAGATGTGATCTTACTGTTAGACCCCTAATCTAGATGTGATCTTACTGTTCGACCCCTAATGCCTAGATGTGATCTTACTGTTAGACCCCCTAATGCCTAGATGTGATCTTACTGTTAGACCCCTAATGCCTAGATGTGATCTTACTGTTCGACCCCCTAATGCCTAGATGTGATCTTGCCTAGATGTGATCTTACTGTTAGACCCCTAATGCCTAGATGTGATCTTACTGTTAGACCCCTAATGCCTAGATGTGATCTTACTGTTCGACCCCTAATGCCTAGATGATCTTACTGTTCGACCCCCTAATGCCTAGATGTGATCTTACTGTTAGACCCCTAATGCCTAGATGTGATCTTACTGTTAGACCCCTAATGCCTAGATGTGATCTTACTGTTAGACCCCTAATGCCTAGATGTGATCTTACTGTTCGACCCCCTAATGCCTAGATGTGATCTTACTGTTAGACCCCCTAATGCCTAG